>NC_055958.1:38912759-39080259 GCF_018492685.1 Alosa sapidissima | reverse complement strand
GTGTTCGCCTAGCTTTCCCATGCAAACATTACATGTAGCCCTACGCTAACGTTACAAGTCTAGGCTACAATTAACGTTAAGACCATACACCTTGTAGCACATTGGTTTACTCTATTGCATTACTTACGTTTTAATAATTTGTCGTTGAATGTTGATGGAGGCTCATCTTTGGGAAATCAGCTCTCTGGATAAAATTGTCAGCTGGAGCAAGAGTTCTCAGAGTTGACGACACCGGACGTAAATCCAATCAGCAGAAAGAACCGCATCACAACAGTAGGCTAAATCGCAACAAACTTTTTCCCCCCCCCATGTTAAATTCATTTCGGTAATCATGAATTGGTTTCTTTTATTTGATGTAGGCTAGGAGAGGAGGATGCATGTTTCACATTAGTGTCAATGTGTCAAAGCAGGCTTTGGATCAGAGGAATTGCTCAAGCTTAACATATGGCATAGGCTACAAGCGAATTCACGGCATACAAACAGCTTCGTGATGAAATATAACTAATATCATTTTTTATTGTCACCAGGCCTATAAGTAGGCTATTTATTGTGTAACCTACAAGTGAACGATGACACCATAGGCTACACTGTGGCGGAGCAAGACCCCATCAGTCGGATAGCTAAACAATGTAACCGTGTTCAGAACGTAGGCTAGCCATATGGGCTGCAGACTTGTCTTTGGGCTTGTAATCACCTGACACATCATGCCGCATATATGTCCTGAATAATGAGAGGCTAAGTGCGGATTTGATGCACTTAACTTACTCAAGACTTTCAGAAAACAATTTCGAGATGACGTTGGCCGTTGTGCTTTTACAGTGTGTTAAGTGAATCTCGTGATATTATGTTGCAGAGGCGCTGAAAATCCAGCGGCGGCGCTGCGCCGCTGTTAAATACACTGTAGGGGAAACACTGCAGCGACACATTAAAATAAAGTGTTGCCGATGAATTTCCCCAGTAGTGGACAATAAAGACTTCTATTCTAGCCTACACGTCACATGTAGCCTACTAGAAGTGATGGTTCATAAATTAACCCTCCAACTTTGCTGATGCACAGAACAGGTGTGCTGAGCTTTGTTTTTGGCTCTTCAAAGTGTTGTAAGTAAGGTGGTGTAAGTAGCCTACAGTATAGGCAGGTGGTGAGACAGGTCAAGAAATATGGTGCAGTACTATACAGTTGATTTTCAGAAGGTGGTTTAGAGTAGTATAAATGAAATATAAATATGTGCACTGTATTACCTTATAAGAGCAGAATAAATATGGCTATGAATAACAATGTCAGTTGATATTATTTTAAATGTTGGTGACACTACATTAATAAGGAGAATAGCAATAATAAACAATAATGTGAATGCAATATCAATGGGCAATAAATGGAAATCAACAAATACTATAACATACAAACAATGACTCAGAACAGCCTAAGTGCATGGTGAACAAATATGTCTTTACACCCCTGTAGACAGATGCATGCAAAAACACAGAAATCAGACAAGGATTTTGTTTTTATAACACATGTAATAAGCAATGAACATTTGAAGATGTATTGTTTTGTTCTTCTAACATCAATAGTAGTTGTGCAGAGGTTGTAACATAATGATAAATACATGCTGCCTGTCACATTATGAATATATACCCTGTCTTGTCTTGCACATCAGAAGCAGCAGCACTATGCTATTACATCGTTCACCGTAGGGACTAATATGAGGGAGACTGAGCTGCCAATCTCTCTTAACAGGTCCTGCACCATATCTACAAATATCTGTTCTGCTCTGCACAAACATAAGCAGGGTCTGATTTAGCATGGCAGAGTGCTGATTGACAATAACATGGTTCCCTGCAGTGTTTGGTTGATTCCCACTGATGTTTGTGGGTTCTGTTTGACTGTACATTTTATGTGTGGCATCTCATTCCTCAGTTGTCTAACATGTTTTCTGACGGCCACTGATTGCATTAGCAGCTGAAAGACCAACTTGTAACAAGGTCCCAATTGTGGATACACCCATTAACAGTCCTTGCGACCAATGACATCCGGATCAACTACAAACTTTTGATTGATTTTCAACAATGAACAGTTAGTTCAGTGTAATATGTCCAGCTCTCTCCCCCATCTTAATAAGTCAACATTATATGATATGACCCTATTTTTACATTATAGCCTACATATGTTATAGCCTAACCCTTATCTATAGGTGACTGATGAGATTCATGTTAGCATATATTTATTGGCGACACAATTAATATTGGAGCTATTTCACTGTCGCAGACACAGACGTGCTTGGTAGCCTAGGCTACGTAGTCATAGGCCAACATGAGACTTAAGCCCTTGTGTCGTCATGACTTAGGTTAGCCTATGTTCTTCTTACTGTTGTGATTATCTGTAGGACATATTGTCTGTGCAACACAATTGTAGGCTAGGCCTATATTTGATTTTTCAGTAAGCTTATATATCAATGATAAAGCTTCTTTACTTTTTTGGTGTAATTATTTAGTTTTTTTTTTTATCTAAGGCTATTTTTTTAATGTTACATTATTATTTTGTTAATACATGGAATAAATCACCACAAACACACGCGACTGTAGCCTATTGGCTTCTTCTGTAGCCTACCCGGCTTGCGCAGCGTGGCTAACAACGCCCATAAAACAAGTGTAACCGTCGGCTCCTCGAGGCTTATTACTTAAACGAAGTTACAGCAGCTATTAGGCCCGAGGTGCAGTGAAATGGCGTCATCTGGTGGTCATACAATTCACCCGCTATTAGACCCGAAGTGCAGGAGAAGTGGATATTCAACCACGCCATCCTTCAGGTCGCAGCGACACGTAGGTGTACTTTATGTGCTGTGTCATGCTGCCATCTAGTGGTTGTGGAATATTTAACACCCATTATAGTTCTGGGAATAGATGTGCCCTCGAATAAATGTTGCACTTTGTTACAAATTATTTGGGTAATCCATCTGATAAATTGTGTTTTTCTTTTTATACTTCGTACCTTTATAAATTAAAGTGTATCATTAAGGTACCTTTTTCAATGTCATTACTCTGACATTCGACATTAGTCGACCATAAATTTGGGCAATGGGCACATTGTTAGGGGTTGACACTTTGCATAAGATTTCTCCACATTACTTGATCCAAATTCTGTGATTTTTGTTGTATAAATGTTGTACAATTATGTAGTTTCGTATCAAAGTGGAATGGTGGTTTTCATAAGTCAGCGGCGTTAGTTTGAGCACATAATTGACGTTTTGTTTACATGTGTTCAATGTAAGTCAATGGGAGCCGGAAATCCATAAATAGCGGCGTCCAAAGAATCTTTTGCCGGATAGCATGACGGCGGTCTGTTCGCTTGGACAAAAACGATTCATAAAAGACCAATGCGAATTAGAGGGAGAGAGGTCAGTTAGTGAAAATTGTTTCACACGTCTCCTAATGTCATGTTTAGCCTAGGTCTGTCACAAAGAGTTGATTTATTCAGTTGTGCAAGAACTAATGTTTTATTATTACATACACAGCAATGAACCTGCTGGAGAGACAGAAGATGCCAGTGTAAGCTTAGACCTGGCTGGAGTTGACACTGGGTAAGAAACTTAAAGTATATTTCCTATGTCCATCTTGCAAAATATCACACAGCTGCTGCATAAGACATAGGCTATGTGTAGCAGCAGGGTATAACATGTAATCTCGATTAATGAAACAAATTCACTGTAGTAGGTTACATGGTATACTATACAACTTACGTGATACACATGCAGTTGGAACTGAACGTTTTTGATTTGTCATTGTCTCCTATAGTGCAGACCAAGTTGTTAAGCCAGCACCCCACTCTGACCATGACTATGCTGAACTCTCGGTCACTGGAAGAGCAGCTAGAAGCAGCACGGAAGGAGATCGCCCGCCTTACGCAGGAGAATACCATCCTCATCCTGTTTCAGCTTGAAGCAAAAATGATTCAAAGTTCTTGACATTCTACACTGGATTTCGGGTGAATAATTATCAAACATGAAGTCTTTTTCTACAGTGTTGTTACTATAGTACTTTCTACAGTATTAGCAATACTTTGGACACAAAAAACTCATACAGTAATTTATTTTCCTTGTGCATTAACATTGTGCTGATCTCTATTGTACAGTAAAAATAAAAGGCGTCGATTTTCTATTTTCTTCTATTCTATACTATGAGACACAGATCATTGTTCTTGTCCCTTCAGCCAACGGCAGAGGGCATGTTTTTTAGGCATGGAGTTATGTCAGTCATGACATTTCACATTCTTAACTGGAAATTAAATAAACTGAATAGATTCTAAAGCAACACAATGTAGTTATTTTACTTGTAATACATTTAAACTTTGGCTTTAAAAATGTTGATGCTACATTAGCTTACAACATGGACATCAATAAGGTGAACACAGTAGCTACAGATGAAGAAATACGTTTTTAATGATAAAGTTTATGTACATAACAATGGGGCTGTGGCCACTTAAGACAGCATCAAAGTGCACTCTCTCCAGATAGTAATCCTCCTGGCACATTACAAAAAAAAATTAAACCATTTTGCTCCTGTAAGAGCCATCTGTCCAATGACTTGTGAGTGATATTCATGGCCATGCTTGAAGGAGAAGGTTCTATCTCAAAATTCAATAGTATGTGAAACGGTCTCATGGCTACTAAAATCAGGCTGGTTTAAATGCAAGCCTGAGTTGTTCTGAACATAAATGATAGACAAGGCCGTGCCTTAATACAGGTTTATCGGTGCAACCCAGTTAATAAAGTGGTATTAAGTTAGCAGTTAGCAATATCGTCTTACCTTTAACATCGTGGATATAACGTTCAATCCAGTTGATGTATCCTTTTTTCTTAATTCATTTAGAGGTGCTGACCTGTTCATTCCCCAGAGGATTCCCACCCTGAGCATGACGTCATAGAAAGATGGCCGCCGTGTGAATATGGTGAATAGACACCAAGAGTTCATGAGTGATGATGCACTGAACTGAACATCGCGAGACTTTTGGGTGAGATCCAAAATGGCAGCGCACTGAACACTGACGCTTTACTGAAAACTTTATTTTTCTTCTACTAAAAACAACCACTACCTCTCTACAACTCTCATCAAAAACCGGATTATATTCTCCATCTTTTCCAACGGCAACCTCTTCATTCTGGACGTTATGTCATCTGAACCCAGCAAGAAACGCACTCGTGACTACTCAACAGAGACTGAACCAGAATCACCTACCGCTTGCGCTACTTCTACATCCATCGAGGTCAGTTTACTACAATCCATAAACAACAAACTTGCAATACTGGAACATCTGCACGCAGATATTAAGGACTTAAAAGCCAGCCTCGAATTTTCCCAATCACAGATCGACACACTCGCATTAGAAAACCGTGAACTCAAAGGAAGTATTACAAATTTATCCGACCATGTTAATCAACTCACCAGCGAAAATCGGATCATGAAAGAAACAATCCTAGACCTCCAGTGCCGCAGCATGCGCGATAACCTCATTTTTTCCGGAATTCCCCTGCCGACTTCTAAAGATACACCCGACGACCCAGAGAAAGCAGTTAAAGAATTCTTGCAGTCATCTCTCAAACTACCGCCAGAAACAGTTGACAAGATTACCTTCCACCGTGTACACCGTCTCACTTCCAAAGACAATAAAAAAAACCTCCTCCAATTATCGCCAAGTTCGAACACTTCAAACACAAAGAACTCATCAAAAGCAAAGGGAAAGAACTGAAAGGCACTTCATTCGGACTAAACGACCAATTCCCACAAGTAATACAGGAAAGAAGAAGAGCCCTCTTGCCCATAATGAAACAACTCAGGCAAGAGGGCAAACGAGCAGCACTGTCAGTCGATAAACTATGTCAATGGAACTCTGTATCGCAACCCCAATATCACCACCTGGCTATAGCACATCATACCTCATGCCAACATTCATCTTGATTATAATATTGTCACCCTCAACTCTCTCTAACCCACTGCCTACTGATGCTTGGATCACCTCTCTCTTCTCTCTTCTTATGTTTCATTCCTTTTGCTCCCCCTACCCACCCATTCTCTTTTGCTCTCTCAATGTTTAATGTTATTCATGGTGTTTTGTCTATACATGTTTGCTTGTGTGTCCTGTCTGTTTTTGTTTATTATGTCTATAGGCTAAAGTCAAATTATGATCTGTATGTTTTCAATGCTAAACAGGAAATGTTCATGCTGTCACCACTCCAGAACCAAATTCCTACCTCTTTATGCTCTATATTCTTCTCAGCCCCTACCCTTTACATCTCATTCGCACACCACATTACACACCTATTCCTCCACCCCCCCTTCCCCCTCTCCTATCTAACTGACACCTGCACACACTCTCACACACACAATACCCACCTTATCAAACATTTTCATAACTGTACAATCACAACATGGTACCACTTACATTCCTGACCTGGAACATCCGTGGGATTGGATCTCAGGCAAAGAGGCTCAAAATCTTAAATCATTTGGATAGTTTAAAAGCTGACATATGTCTCCTACAAGAAACTCATCTCTCAGAATTAGACTACACCCGCATCAAATCAAGACAATTCAATCACATTTTCTCATCTCATTACAATACAAAACAAAGGGGAGTTTGCATTCTGATTAACAAAAGAATCTCATTCATCCATAACGCCACCATCACAGACCCAGAAGGACGTTTTGTCATCATAAACATCTCAATTCACAATACCCCTGTAACAATTGTTAATGTTTATGGCCCTAATACAGACAACCCAGTTTTCTTTCAGAACCTCTTCACCTCCATCTCAACTCTATCTGGCTGTCCCATCATAATTGCAGGCGACTTTAATACAGTGTTAGACCCCACATTTGACAGATCTGATCACTCTAAAAGCAAACGAATCTGGCAATCCACAAAAACAATAAAACCGTTCATGAGCGATTCTGGCCTTGGCGATTGTTGGCGGCTTCAGCACCCAGACTCCAAATGCTACTCTTTTTTTCTCTCCGGTCCACCACTCCTATTCCCGTATTGATTATTTTCTAACCAGCAACTCTATAATGAAAAATATCTCTGATTCAACTATTCATCCCATAGTCATTAGCGATCATGCCCCAGTTACAATTAAATGGAACATAACGAACCAACAGCGACCAATTAGCAAATGGCGTTTTAATACATCCCTCTTACAAGACCCAAATTTCATCAGTTTTGTTGGGAGAGAGTGGGCATTCTTTCTAGAAATGAACGGCTCCCCTGAATCATCTCCTTCCCTTCTGTGGGAAACAGGAAAAGCAGTACTCAGAGGAAGAATCATCTCATATTCAGTATACAAAAAAAAGAAGGAAAAAGAACAGGAAGTAGAACTCAACAATAAAATTAAACAGTTAGAAGAAACCAATGCAAGCAACCCAACTGAAGAAACACAGGCAAAACTTAGGAAACATAAATTCAAACTCAATGAAATACTCAATAAACACACTCAATTTATGATTCACCGTCTAAGGCAGGAAAACTTCCACCATAGCAATAAATCAGGTAAATACTTAGCAAATCAAATCCAACGTAACAAAGAAAAATCAACAATCCCGGTCATAAAGAACTCAGCAGGGAAGCTAACCAGCTCACCTGAAGAAATAAATCATGTTTTTTACCAGTTTTACAATAAACTATATTCTTCAGAAATAAACCCCAACCAGGAATTCATAGACTCTTTCCTAAACAGCATCGAATTACCACAACTCCATGAGACCGAAATAAAAAACCTAGAATCACCTATAACTCAACAAGAACTGTTTGATGCTCTGAAACAGATGCCCGATAATAAAGCACCAGGTCCGGATGGCTTTCCTGCTGAGTTCTACAAACAATTTTGGACCATCTTAGCTCCACTTTTCATCAGAATGATTAATGAATCAAAACAGAAAGGACGTCTTCCAACTAGTTCCACCACAGCCTCAATTTCACTGCTCCTCAAGCCCAATAAGGACCCAACATTGCCATCCAGCTACCGACCAATTTCTCTCCTCAATGTGGACAATAAGATAATCGCAAAAATGCTAGCACACAGATTAGCAGAGGTCACCCCATCCATTATCCACCCAGACCAAACAGGCTTCATTAAAGGTAGAATTTCATCCACCAACACCCGCAGACTGTTAAATATAATGTATCACTCTACAAATTTTCAAGATAATACCATCATAGCAACTCTGGACGCAGAAAAAGCTTTTGATAGGGTGAACTGGAATTTCCTGTTTTCCACATTAGGGAGGTTTGGCTTCGGGGAGTCGTTCATTAACTGGATTAAACTTCTATATACCTCTCCTTCAGCCACAGTAATCACCAATGGACTAACATCACAAAGTTTCACTCTTCACCGGGGAACTAGACAGGGGTGCCCACTCTCCCCCTCACTATTTACAATCTTCATTGAACCCCTAGCAGCTGCCATCCGTCAGAACCCCCTCATCAAAGGTGTCCAGACTCCATATATGCATCACAAAATCAGCCTTTATGCTGACGACATTCTTCTCTTTCTTCAAGACCCCACAACATCAGTAGAAGAAACCATCAAACTCATTGACACATTCTCTAAAATTTCTGAATACTCAATCAATTGGAATAAATCTGCAGTTCTCCCATTACATCCCAACAGCTGGGATGTGACAGCCAACTCTTCACCTATCCCACTCTGCACTAACTATATCACTTACTTAGGGATAAAAGTCTCCCCCAGACTGTCAGACTTATTTAGCCTAAATTATTCCCCTCTACTCACTTCAATAGATGATGACCTTCAACGCTGGAAGAACCTCCCATTATCCATCATGGGCAGAATCTCAGTAATCAAAATGACAATACTGCCCAAAATAAACTATCTATTCTCTATGATTCCAACCCAGCCCACCACCCTCTGGTTTAAGTCTCTCGATTCATTAATCACTAAATTCTACTGGAAAGATAAGACCCCAAGGATCAAACTCGCCACTCTCCAAAAACCAAAAGCGATGGGAGGACTAGAGGCCCCACACTTCCAGCACTATGCCCTGGCCAACCAGCTCCACTTCATCCACAAATGGCTACACCCCACCCCCTCAGACAACACCTGGTTAGACCTAGAACAAACAATCTGTAAAGAAATTAAAATCTCAGATCTCCCTTTCTGCAGTCAGTCGGTCAAAAAACATCCATCCTTCAAAGCCCCAACAATTTCAGCTACTCTGACAGCCTGGTGGAGATTCTACCACATCACTGATTCACCTATAGCACCATCAATTCGCACCCCGATTTGGAATAACCCAGATTTCACCGTCAATAAAAAAACACTTAACTTTCACACATGGATGGGAAAGGGCATCACTCACCTTCAACACATTCTTCAAGACAATAATCTGGCCTCATTTTCCTGTTTGGTCCAGAAGCACGGCATCGAGAGTAAACACTTCTTACAATACCTGCAAATTAAATCATCTATCCTAGGAAAAATTAACATCCAGACAGCTAACCTTGACATTCCCCCACCAATCTCAGAGCTGCTTAATATTCCCTCTCCCAAAAAAATACTCTCCCAAATTTACAAAATTATCTCGTTCAGAAAAAACTATTGGCCTGCCATATCACAAATGGGAATCAGACTTATCAATTACTCCCGGTACCGACTTCTGGACCAAAATGTGCAAAAACATCTACCTCATGACAAAGAATAGTAATCTACAACTAATACAATACAAGGTTCTTCACAGATTCCACTTCACTGCACATAAATTGGCAAAAATGGGGTTTGGCTCGGATCTTTGCACTCACTGCACACAAAATAACCCAGATACATACATTCATGCGGTTTGGCATTGCACTCCAATCAACCACTTCTGGGTGAGTGTCACAAAATCTCTCTCTTCCATCTTTGGCTGTCACATCCCAGCATCCCCTTCCTTATGCATACTTGGTGATACATCCACAGTCAATTTAAGCAACTCCTGCAATAAAACACTGCTGGTAGCGCTGACTATCGCCAAGAAAACAATCCTCATGAACTGGAAATCTAAGAAAAAAGTTCACATCACTCATTGGAAAAACTTGTTAACAGACTATATATCATTAGAAAACCTATCAACTACAAACTTAATCAATACTCAGGATACAACCTCTCCTTGGTACTCCTTTATCACCTACTTACAGTCCTGACCCTCTTTGCCTGAGTTCCATCTCCACACGATCATAACACACTTCATCAACAGATACACATATCATCGAACACTAGGCAGGGGAGGGTAGCTGGAACTATTATTGTTATTGTTGTTGTTATTATTATTATTATTATTATTATTATTATTATTATTATTATTATTATTAGTAATATAAATAGCATCCCCTTCTTTCCCTCCCCCTTTTATTTACATTATCTGATAACTTTACTAATTTCACTCTTTCTCTCTGCCTCTCCCATCGTTATTCTGCCGGGGCCCCATTGGATGGCTTGGGAGACTCAGTCCTGGCGGGTCGCTGTGTGGTTTTGGCATTGGTTGGGTCCTGTGGGTTATCTATTGGCCCTGGGCCCCCGGTGTGCACCCTCCTCATACGCTCATGCACACGCCTTGTCCTGGAAGCACACAGCACGCTTTACTCTCTTTTAATCGCACTACATGTTAGGTGACATACATAAACAAAAACTACAAAACAGGCTAGGGTAAGAGTGGAGTGCAGGTAGATGCCTCATCAGGTGTCTATCTGCATGCCTCACTTATTTTGATGCACACATTGAGGAGGCATACATCTTACACAGGGTAAGTGTGGTGTGCATGGGGAAATCCTGACAGATATTCACCATGCATGCCCACTTCTTTTAATGCTACACTCTAGATAGACCCCTCAACCTAGCCATTCACATACTGTACATATTTAGGTCAAGAGTGGCGTGTTGGGTAAAGGTCTGGGGGCGAGGTGTGGTTGGTCGTGGTAGTGGGGGATGTGTGCATATGCTGGGGGCCTGGGGCGATGGGTGGCACGCAGGTCCTCCCCTCTGTCAGCTCGTCGCAGTATAACTGCAGGGGCTGGGTGGAACTGTGGCCATTAATGGGTGCCCAGGTTGGCAATCAGTCAGGCAATCAACCAGGCAATCAGTTATTCCTATTATTATACTTATCATTAATATAATAATTACAACTCCTCTCCTCTGAAACCCTCCCTCTCTCCCTCTCTATGTTCCAGCTTCTCTCCTCCTGGCCCAACAGCAAACCAGCCTTATACATATGCGCACACACACACACACACATACATCCTCACATACTCACTACCCCTCACCCCCCATCCCCACCCCCATCCCAACACCACCTCATTCACACTCTTAGAGCTACCATCCGCACCCCCCCCCCCCCCATCCCCCCTTCTTTTCATTCCGGTCATCAATTTCATCCCTGATAATCATATCTGTAATCATCCTGGACGCAAATCATCCTTAGCCTTTCTGTTATTAATGTTATGTTGTGTTATGTTTGTGGAAGCCAAGTCAATGTGATGTCTTGTTAAGTTACAGTATGTGTTTATGTAATGTACGTCTGTTTGTCGTATGTAGTATTCATGTGCATGTCGTAGTGTTGCATTTTCTGTAATGTCAATGATGTTTGCAAATAAAAAAAAAAAATAAAAAAAACCTTTTCAGGACAGAAAAAAAAAAAAAAAAAGACACCAAGAGTTCATGGGGCACTAACCTTGTTTTGAGATAAATGCCTTTTATTCGCGAACTCTTGGATAAGTACTTCATTACCCACAATCCTGAACAATCCCACAGTGATGCCTCTGATTGGTGAAAAGGTCGTTATGGTCATACACTGTAAGAAAATTTGCCGTAAAAAAACAGGAATCAACTGGCAGCAGAGTTTCCAGGAAGTTCCTGTTATTTAACGGTGCCCTGGTTTAACATTAAGTTAATGTAAAATAACAACATTAATTTCCTGTAAATTAACAGGAAACAACTGGCAGGACTTCCAGGAGCTTCCCGTTGTTTAACGGCAGACTACCATAACATTAAATTCCTGTTAAGTATATAACATCATTTGGGTGTGGGTAACAAGAAAAAAATGTGATCTTCACGTTAGTTACACAACAGGTCTTTAATTTTTTACAATTACAGGAAACAAGTGCCATATATTGAGTTCATCCACTCTCAAATCAACATTTTAAAGATAAAAATCCATTTTTTCACATCAGTTACTTATTTGTAGTTTAACAGATATTTTATTTCACAGCACTTACTTGACAGTCTAACAGTAAAGTAATCTTTGTAATCTTTGAAAGATGAAGGGACATGAAGCAAGATAATAGTAAATAGTAATTCAGGAACATGTAGACTGACTATAATCGTATTTCAGGATCAGGGAATAAGACACAGAAGAATTATCATGGAAAATAAAAACATCGCATTAGGCTCGTGTATCATGTATGAATGTAAAAAGAAGATTAATAGTAGTATTTTGAAAATCGGATTTCAAAGAACAGGTAATAGGATACAGAGGAATTACAAATGGAAAACAAATACATTGCATTAGGCCCGTTTAAAATGTCGACACGCTATCTAGTAGTATTTTGAAAATCGTATTTCAAAAAACAAGGAATAAGGTACAGAAGAATTATCATGAAAAACAAAAACATCGCATTAGGCTCGTGTATCACGTATGAATGTAAAATGTAGACACATGATCTAGTTGTATTTAAAAAATCGGAAATAAGGTACAAAAGAATTATCATGGAAAATAAAAACATCGCATTAGGCTTGTGTATCACATATGTATGTAAAATGTAGACATGTTATCTAAAGTAGTACTATTTCAAAATCAAATAAGATACAGAACAATCATCACAGATATTTATCAATTATCAATATCATTGCATCGCATTGGCCTTGTGTACATGTGAGAATGAATAAACTGACAGATTATGTCCAGAAGAATTTAAAGTAAGAGATGAGTATAAATGATAATCAGGGAGGGAATCAAGTAATCAAGTAGTAATTCATGAGAAATCAAGTAACATTCACTTTACTTATTAGTGATTGTTCTTAGGCTTCTTCTGGGCCTTTTTCTGTGAGAGAGAGAAAGAGAGAGAGAGAGAGAGAAAGAGAGAGAGAGAGAGAGTTACAAAAACTGATAGGGTACACTAGGATTCATGTAGAGGAAAATTGTGCCAAAGTGAATGAATCGGATGTGAATTTGTAACGTTAACACACTTTCTCACAATGAAATTAACTGACATTTATTACTTACTGTAACTGCATTTATATTTGATTTAATCAGTTGTATAAAGTAGAAGTATAGTGTTGTGTGGTTATTACAGCAGTACTATGCATGATTGCTCTCTTCAGAGGGTGTAATCCTGCATAGTAGTGCTTATAACTACATAGTAGACTACTACACAACCCCCCCAATACATACCACACATAAAACAAACTCTGGTTCGAAAGTGTGACATGAACTTACCTCTGGAAGAATTCAAGGGTGCACGCTGCCTCCTCCTGATATTGCAGATTCAGAATATAGAAGGTGGAGAAACATGTCGCAATCCCTGTTAGAAATGTGGCGAGGTTGGACCCTTCACAAACGATTAATGATTCAATGCTGACCATCCACTTTTGATGATTACCTTGTCGTTCACCTGAAAAAAAGAATTTATCATATTCAATTTAAGATATAGATCCACATGTCAACTATGATTAGATTCCTTTTAGGATTTTGTCCAAACAAAATTCAATACAGAAAAAAAAAAAACATTTAGTGTTCAAAAGTTGATTTAAATATGTATATGTTGATCATTATTACTCTAGTGAATGAAAACAAACATACCTAGTAATATCAGGCGAGGCGTCACAGGTAGGCTTGGAAGACTCAACATCAGCTACAGTCGCACATCCCTTAGCAAAAGAAAAGAAAGGCACTGAACAACTCTTCATGATGTGTGTGTGTGTGTGTGTGTGTGAGTGACAAAGTGAATGTAATCTCTGTGAGTGTGTGTGTATGTGTGTAAGGAGTGAGTGAATGTGAGTTGTCTGCAAGGTGAGTATGAAAGGTGTGTGTGTCTGTGTGTGTGTGTGTGTGTGTGTGTATGTGTGTCTGCCGCTGAATGGTTAAAAGTGATGAGGCGGGTGTGATAAGATGTTTGTGTGAGGAATGTGTGTGCAAAGTGAGGGTGCTTGCTTTTGAAATTGTCTGTCTTATCAAAACCACATTGTTTATGGTTTCTATATATGTGTGTCTAAAGACCTAGATAGATAGATAGATAGATAGATAGATACTTTATTGATCCCCAGGGGAAATTCAAGACCTGCATGTCTCTTTAATTTGGCAATCTGGAACACAGCATGGAAGGTCTATATTGGGTATATTGTCATGAATTTAGGTATGGCTCACATAAATAGACGCAGTGGACTGATGCCCACATATATGACATGTAAACATCTTCCTGTTGCATGCCGCTAGCTCAAATGAACTCAGGAGGAATACCATACACGTGTCATGCAACCACCTCTGCTATGGAAAGCTAGCTAGGCTACTAACTAGCATTAGCTTTCTAAACTGTCAACTGAAGGACACAACTTTAAGTAATTACCAGCACGGGCGAAATCCATGCATACAAGTAAACACTGAAAGCAGTAGTCACACTACACTGATCCGTTTGTGCCATATTGTTTATTTGGCCACTGGTTTATTAAACTGATGATGCTAAGCAGACTTAGCTAGCAAATAGTGTTATAGCAGGTAAATCACGCGAGTTAAACTTTAAAAAACTACGCATACCCTACTCATACCAATACTTTTAGATGGCTTCAGTACGAAGTGGTGCAACAACCCCACTCAGTGACCAGAAGTGTCATACGGTCTTCTCTTCTTATGGCTTATAGCCATCATTTTCTTCTGTCAGGATTTTTTTTGAGGACATGGCAGGCAAAAGAAACTCAGGGAGGGGTTCTTAGCTGTGTGGTTGGTACATGTCTACCGGTTCACTCTGGCTTGTTCTGAGGGAATGTTTTCCCCTCAAAAGGGGCATGGCGCAAACAACCTGCTCTGTGTGACGCGGGTCCGGTTGTAAGTATAGTTTGAACCAGAGCCAAGGTAGAGTTGCGACAACTCCATTGACGCTAATGTTCCATTTTTTTCAACAATGGCGGCTAATGGAAGCCTCAAATAGTTCACGAAAGTTAACAATTTATAATTAGTCCAGTCATTTTAGGAGAAAGGGTTGAACAAATTGCAACACAAGCAAACTTAACTGATTTTGTATCCTCAATATGTCCTGAGTAAGGGAAAAAAAGCCCCGAAGAATCCCAATAGGGGAAAGTTTAGAAAAAGACCTAAATATACCCTATTCATGCGCCTATACAGAATTTTTCTCATGCAAATAGGGGAAAAAAAAATTAACCTTCACATATCACCATGAAAATTACTGAGTTGATTACTTACATCAAGACAAACAAAAAATGTATTATAAGTTTTTTTGAAATTGTTTGTTAACATGGGCAAACAGGGCATAATGTAATTATGTATAGCTAATGTATTGTAGCGAACTGAGCCTAGCTGGTTCATGACTGAACTCCCATAATGCTGTGCAGTGTATGTGTGTGTGTGTAATGTTGATGTTGGTTTTAGTATGAGTAATTGCGTTTACCTTGCCATGTATGTGTTAGCTGGTATAGTCTTTCTTTATGTTGTACCTCATGTGTTTACCCCGTGTATTGTATGTGACTACCCTGTTTGTGTATCGTGCTTGTTTAATTGACCTCCCTTGTGTTGCCTGAGAGACGATGTTCGTGTGTTTTGGTGCATAACCAATAAAACCATTCTGAGACAACTTTGCAGTTTGTTACATTGGTGTCAGAAGTGGGATGACGGGAGGAGAAAGCTGCAACTGATACTCTGGCGATGATGAGTTTCCTGCCAAGACGGCTCTTCGACAGTGCGCTCGCCCATAGCCACCTGCTGGGCCCAGCAGACAGAGCCAGCCTGCAGCGTGACCGTGACGAAGAGACCCGCCCCCGGCCACAGGAGGGAACGAACCGGGCTGATGGCAGCATCCCGCCACTTGAACCCGCTCCACACGGGAGCGATGGAAACCGGCCGGTCCCCGGTGCGACGGCGGCGGTAGAAGGGCGCCCCAGCGTACTACATTGGTGAAAGGCCACTGGCGACATACCTGGTACAGGTCCGGCTGGCAGCCGAGCTGAATGGCTGGTCGGCGGAGAGAACGGGCGTACAGGTGGCGTTGGCTCTGGAGGGGGAAGCGCTACAAGTATTAGAAGACCTGCCACCGGCGGAGCAAGTAAGCTGGACCGCAATCGAAGCAGCTCTGCAACGACGATTCGGCCAGAGAATCTTCATCAGCGATGCCAGAGAACAACTCGCTTCCAGACGGCGACACAAGGACGAGAGACTGGGCAAGTTCGCGGCTGACCTGCAGCTGTATGCCCGGCGGGGCTACCCAACGTACAGCCAGAGTCTACATGAAGAGATGGCACTGGAAGCCACCCAGAGCAGCTAAAAGAACACCTTCGCCTGAGCGCCCCCAGCTCGCTGTCCGTGGCGCTCGCGGAAGCCGAACGGGTGGAAAACATCTTCCGCACAACAGAGTCGAGGCATTGCGTACGCCAGACATCGATGGAGGAAGACGGGGAGGAACTGGAGGTGACGCGGCAGACCACGGCACAGCCACCACAATGCCGCCCACGCGAGTGGAAGAGGCCGGCCAGCGGAGACGGATGCCACCGGTGTGGCGAGCCGGGACACATCGCATGGTACTGCCCAGCCCCGGCACCCCTCACGCTCGCGCCCCAGTTACTAGAAGAAGGTACTGCATACGGCTGGGCCGGCTCGGCCAAACCAGAGGACTGTATGTGGACTGCACACTAGATGGGACTCGGTGTCGCACCTTGATCGATACTGGCTCCACCATCTCGCTTGTGCGCCCCGGTCTCTTACCCGGCATGCTGGTAGCCAGGCCCAGAGGCTGGGAAAAGACAAAAACACGCATCACAACAGTTACCGGAGAGCGAGCGGAACTGTATGGACAAAAAGTGGTGTGCGTGTGCATCAACGGTGAGACGGCGAGCCGCCGGCTTTGGTTGGCTAGCATTCAGGATGATTGCATTCTCGGCCTGGACGTGCTAGAGAAATGGGGGGCTGTGGTGGACATTTCCCGGTTCACACTACACTTGGGGACGAGCAGCGTAGTGTTGCACACGGTGGGGAAAACAGAGCATGAAGTGCGGAGAACTGGCGCAACGAAGAACTCTCCAACTCGCTCCACAGTTGTATTGAGTATATAAACTATGATTGATTTGATTATTTATATATCTAGAACGTGTGGAAAGTGTTGTAATATGTTCTGTAAATATATAAATGATTAAAATATGCTTGTAACAGTTGTATTGAGTATATAAATTATGATTGATTTGCATATTCATATGTCCAAGTAATGAAATTAATTGCTTTTTCATTTACAGTATGGTTCATCTCCTGTGTCTTCATTTTCTTGAGAATATTTCTATATAATGTTTTTTGTATTGCTTTTAAGGACAGGACAACAATGATAACAGTATAAAATGACACAGTTTATTCAAAATATGAAGTCATAGGACTTAATTAAGGCATAATAAAGGCCCGGGATACAGGACAGTGCAGCATATCAGTGTGGAAAGAGCTTTAAAAAAGAAATAGAATAAAAAGGGGTAAAACAACAGTAGCTTGGGCCTGAAATAACAGGGTGAGATAACCACACATCAATCACAGCATCAATCACAGCATAGGCAGTGTGCACACAGAACAGCCTGGTTTAGAACAACAGCGGCGCACAGACATGTTTTTTTTACAGCACATTAATCACAACATCGGCAGTGTAAGGTGTGTAAGCACAGGTGCAGAACAACTGCCTGGTCTAGAACCGCAGGACATCAGGGAGGAACAGACACGGCATACAATTATAAGCACAGGTGCAGAACAACTGCCTGGTCTAGAACCGCAGGACATCAGAGAGGAACAGACACGGCATACAATTATAAGCACAGGTGCAGAACAACTGCCTGGTCTAGAACCGCAGGACATCAGAGAGGAACAGACACGGCATCCAATTATAAGCACAGGTGCAGAACAACTGCCTGGTCTAGAACAGCGGCACATCACAGACAAGGCATACAATAATAAACAGCACATCAATCACAGCACAGGTGCATAGGCAGTGTGAGGTGTGTAAGCACAGGTGCATAGGCAGTGTGAGGTGTCAAATCACAGGTGTACACAATGCAGTGGCATGACAGTATGACACTCTGAGGGAAGAAGACAGTTGTATGACAGTGTGATACAGGTGCGGCAACCAAATCCACGAAACTGTCCACACTCAAAAAAAATAATCAAGCCAAAAACTTAGACTTTATGTAATTTAACTACATTATAATTTTCTATGTATTTATTTTACTTAAGTTTAATATAAAGGGTCAAGTTTAATGGTATGTGTTTCTGTCATGTTGGGTAAATGTGATTCAATGAAATAAAATCACAATTGATTACATTAAGTGAATGTAAATTTAATAGAATAAGGTTCGTTTTTAGACACACGGGCTGTGATTCGGCCCACACACATGCCTTCACATGCGTAGTGACTATGAGAGCAACATCCATGGGTTCGAATCCCCCCAAAGCGCTGTCAAAAAAATGTCAAATTTCCCTCACGGGATCAAAAAAGTATATATACTTAAAAACTGCTGAAGTAAGTACTTAATGTGGATGAAATAACTTATTGTTGGTTTTAATGTAATGTAGTACATTTGCTGTAAGTATAATGACTTCTGTCTTCATTGATATAAACACAATATTTATTAGTATTGTAACGATTTGATAGCGACACACACAGCTGTCCAATCAAAAGGTTTATTAGCTGAGAACGAGAGCAGGGACACAGACACAGAACACAATACAAACGGAGCAGGTCAAGTACACACACACACTACACATATAGGGGAGGACGCAGCCCCCCACACAAAGAGGAAGAAACACAGACATAAACCCCAAATGTTCGCTCCCGCATCCCAGCATGCCCAGCGTGGGAGAACGCTATGCAATGTCTTGTGCGCCGACGTTACAGTATTCTTGTTGTGGACGTATAGCTTATGATGAGTATTCTTGTTGTGGACGTACAGCTTATGATGAGTATTCTTGTTGTGGACGTATAGCTTATGATGAGCAAAATGAATAAAAACGATGACTAAAAAGAAGGGACAAGCATGTACCATGTCAAAAGTTGAATATTTAATTCGGGCTGTCAATCCATGAAAAATGCAATCTAATTAATGAATATACTCTGTGATTAATTAATCTAAATTAATCAACATGCATCTATTTTTGCTATAAACATATCTTAAAAACAAGTTTGGCAGATGAGTGAATCATAACCAGCCAAACAAACATTATAGACTTACAAGTACTTACTCACAACTCTAAACATTAAGATCGTATATTAACACTTCGAATTTCGCTACAGCATCTACATCACTGCTAAAGTTGTCCGACCACAGACGAAAAAACGTAACTTAAGTGTTGTTTAGATATGAGGAACTTTTCCTGCGAGCCGTGAAAAATAGAGTGACTACAGACAGACGTACGCTGAACTTCAACTCAAAACTTCACGCTGGGGAATTCAGCCAATCACGGACCAGAATGTAATAGAACAAGCCAATGAAAACATGCAAGGTTTGTTGTAAAGGCGGGACATGCAAATAAGACAAGCCAATGACGGGTCAGACAAATGAGACACAGATAAGACACAGGTAAAGAGCAGTGGCCGAGCATGGCCAGTTACCGTTCTTCGATGTTGGCCCCGATGGCGGCGTGAGCTGCCGTCCCGTGCGCGGGAGCCCACGGCCGCCTGGCTGCCGCTTTCCTAGACCTAGCCCCGCAGCCCTGCCTAAAATTGGATTAAACGATGCCCTCGAAGTATTTATCCCGAATAAATGTAGTGAAAAATGGGACGCAAGGCCGTTTGCGGCCATACGAATAAGACAAACGTGTCAATCAAAGGGTACACAGACGATCGGTTAAAGGACCAGTGTTGATTTCTCCCATCAAAGCATTTATGAACATGCTTTTTATGCCATTTGTCTATTTGTAATTGTAATAAATGTTTATTTGTTTGTTGTTTATTAAAGCATGGCTTTATTTCAACCAGCTTTTATAGTGTGTTCATTTATTAATTGTTTATTAAAGCATGGTTTTATTTCAACCAGCTTTTATAGTGTGTTTATTTATTAATTGTTTATTTAAGCATGGCTTTATTTAGCATGCCTTAATTATTTCAACCAGTGTTTATGGTGTGTTTATTAATTTACTGTTTATTAAAACATGGCTTTATTTCAACCAGCTTTTATGGTGATTTTTGTCCTTCACAAAAACAGACAGAGTATTTAAGCAACTAATGTTTATTTTTATAAAAGAGATTTTTTTTTTAAAAGAAAACTATACATACTGAAGTGGTTGCTGAGAGGAGAGACAGGAAGAGGGGACCACTGCTGGTGGGGCGTCCCTGTACGTGCCTGACAACACACATCACAGCGTTAGCACAGTGCATCACTCATACATTACTCACAAGTATTCACATCAAAATGTATACTTACAGTACAGGGAGAGTCGACCTCAGCGCTCAAGCACTTTAGCGACAGGTGGAGGGTCCGAGGAGGAGGCACCTGGCTCCTTGTCCCGGGCCAGCACATAACTCCTCTCTTTTATTATAATTGTCCCTTTGGGTCAGGCATCAGTATAGTGCCTGGTGTCAGATTTTCAGCATGATAAATGCAAATGACTGAAGTTAGCAGTCACCGTCAATGACATGTGCAGAGTAGGCTACCCTAACACCATGGTAATGTGGGGAATACCACCTATGATTTATCTTTTTTTTGGCCATTCAAACGTGTAGATTTTTGTTCACATAATGACCTGTTGCTTTTTCTATCCAGCAGGTGGCAGTCCAGGATAAGAAATAGCAGAGCCGTACACGGCTCTGAGAAATAGAAGTTCCAGAAAATAAACTAAATAGTAGGAACAAAGAAATGAATGCAGCATAGCCTACAAGTGCAAACGAAAATGTAATGTGTGAAGTTATTGGAATGGAAATAAATGAAACCACCTTCTAAATACTTTTGAAGATATTTTTTTAAGTGTGCAACAAATGTAGTCAATAGGGTAGGCTCAGCAAAACGTTAGCAAAGTTAACTTTGACAAGGCTGGCGGCTAGCATTATTGTCATCATAACTCGTAGGCCTAACTATGGATTGTTTTGCATTGACGTGCTACTTCAGACTTGATGAACTCCTATGGTAGGCAACGGAAATTCCTTACTGTAGAAATAGATAATTGATGCTCCTGTCAACAGTATTGGTCTGGGCGTTCTTGTTGAAACGTAGGCCTAGGCTAAATGTTACATAGTAGGTCTATACAACTTGTCAGTGCATAGAACATAACAGCACATAGACATGACAGTGTGTTATATATTCTATATATTATACATATAGATTGTTTATTTTAAACTACAAAACAATAATAAAAAATAAAAACATCAGAGCAGACACACGGCATAAGTGTTCAGTGTAGAGATGCAGAATGCAGAACACAGTGGTGTGGATGGTTTTTTTTTTTTTTAAACCACATACATCACATCACAGCAGACATAGAATGTTTTTTTTTTTTTTTTTTTTTAAAGAAACGTAGTGTCACTGTCCTGTAGAAGAGTTGTTGCAGGGTGGGTGGACCGGTGTTTGTATGAAACCTCCACACCACGGCAAGGTCCCGGTCCTTGTGGAGGGGAAGTCAATGTCTGTAAACACACACACACAAACAAACAAACACACACACACACACACACACACACGGCGGCAAACAACTAGGGCTTATTTTCAACCAGCTTTTATGGTGATTTTTGTCCTTCACAAAAACAGACAGAGTATTTAAGCAACTAATGTTTATTTTTATTAAAGAGAATTTTTTTTTAAAGAAAACTATACATACTGAAGTGGTTGCTGAGAGGAGGAGAGACAGGAAGAGGGGACCACTGCTGGTGGGGCGTCCCTGTACGTGCCTGACAACACACATCACAGCGTTAGCACAGTGCATCACTCATACATTACTCACAAGTATTCACATCAAAATGTATACTTACAGTACAGGGAGAGTCGACCTCAGCGCTCAAGCACTTTAGCGACAGGTGGAGGGTCCGAGGAGGAGGCACCTGGCTCCTTGTCCCGGGCCAGCACATAACTCCTCAGGAGGCCTATCCTGGACCCAGCTATCTATCACCGTCAGCTGTCGTACCCAATCCAGATAGCTGTAATAGAAAAACATTGTAATAAACTTCACTGACTAATTGCACTGTTAATGTACATTAGCCGTTTGCCTCCCCTGGGGTTTTGGGATAACATTGCATCAATGTTAATGTCAGGACATCAGACCATTAGGATTCACGATAGGCGTGTTCGTCTTCATGCAGATCTGTGCAAGATCTGAGCAGATCTGACTTGAAGTGATGCATACCGTGTTCAACACAATGAGGCCTCTAGGAGGCTACACAATCTGTGCCCATTCATTTCAATGCATTCTTATGGAAATCGCAGTTACACTTTAAACATAGGGTTTGTATATTTACGCTTCAAATTTCGCAACAGCATTTATATCACAGCCACCCAAGGGTCTTACGAAGATAACTACGTTTTCAGATTTTAATATCATGCATTATTCCGAATTTGAGGTCTCGTTAGGAGACTGTGTGTTTCCATTCATTCCTATGGGAAACGATCGCGGTTACACTTTAAACATAAAGTTAGCATGTTTACGCTTCAAATTTCGCTACAACATTAGTATCACAGCTACCCAAGGGTCTTACGAAGATAACTACGTTTTCAGATTTTCATTTTATGCATTTTTCCCAACGCGAGAGCTCTCGTTAGGAGGCTACACAATATGTGCCCATTCATTTCAATGCATTCGCGGTTACACTCTAAACATTAAGTTCGTATATTAACACTTCGAATTTCGCTACAGCATCTACATCACTGCTAAAGTTGTCCGACCACAGACAAAAAACGTAACTTACGTGTTGTTTAGATATGAGGAACTTTTCCTGCGAGCCGTGAAAAATAGAGTGAATACAGACAGACGTACTGCTGAACTTCAACTCAAAACTTCACGCTGGGGAATTCAGCCAATCACGAACCAGAATGTAATAGAACAAGCCAATGAAAACATGCAAGGTTTGTTGTAAAGGCGGGACATGCAAATAAGACAAGCCAATGACGGGTCAGACAAATGAGACACAGATAAGACACAGGTAAAGAGCAGTGGCCGAGCAGTGGCCAGTTACCGTTCTTCGATGTTGGCCCCGATGGCGGCGTGAGCTGCCGTCCCGTGCGCGGGAGCCCACGGCCGCCTGGCTGCCGCTTTCCTAGACCTAGCCCCGCAGCCCTGCCTAAAATTGGATTAAACGATGCCCTCGAAGTATTTATCCCGAATAAATGTAGTGAAAAATGGGACGCAAGGCCGTTTGCGGCCATACAAATAAGACAAACGTGTCAATCAAAGGGTACACAGACGACCGGTTAAAGGACCAGTGTTGATTTCTCCCATCAAAGCATTTATGAACATGCTTTTTATGCCATTTGTCTATTTGTAATTGTAATAAATGTTTATTTGTTTGTTGTTTATTAAAGCATGGCTCTATTTCAACCAGCTTTTATGGTGTGTTAATTTATTAATTGTTTATTAAAGCATGGTTTTATTTCAACCAGCTTTTATAGTGTTCATGTATTAATTGTTTATTTAAGCATGGCTTTATTTAGCATGCCTTAATTATTTCAACCAGTGTTTATAGTGTGTATATTAATTTACTGTTTATTAAAACATGGCTTTATTTCAACCAGCTTTTATGGTGATTTTTGTCCTTCACAAAAACAGACAGAGTATTTAAGCAACTAATGTTTATTTTTATAAAAGAGATTTTTTTTTTAAAAGAAAACTATACATACTGAAGTGGTTGCTGAGAGGAGGAGAGACAGGAAGAGGGGACCACTGCTGGTGGGGCGTCCCTGTACGTGCCTGACAACACACATCACAGCGTTAGCACAGTGCATCACTCATACATTACTCACAAGTATTCACATCAAAATGTATACTTACAGTACAGGGAGAGTCGACCTCAGCGCTCAAGCACTTTAGCGACAGGTGGAGGGTCCGAGGAGGAGGCACCTGGCTCCTTGTCCCGGGCCAGCACATAACTCCTCTCTTTTATTATAATTGTCCCTTTGGGTCAGGCATCAGTATAGTGCCTGGTGTCAGATTTTCAGCATGATAAATGCAAATGACTGAAGTTAGCAGTCACCGTCAATGACATGTGCAGAGTAGGCTACCCTAACACCATGGTAATGTGGGGAATACCACCTATGATTTATCTTTTTTTTGGCCATTCAAACGTGTAGATTTTTGTTCACATAATGACCTGTTGCTTTTTCTATCCAGCAGGTGGCAGTCCAGGATAAGAAATAGCAGAGCCGTACACGGCTCTGAGAAATAGAAGTTCCAGAAAATAAACTAAATAGTAGGAACAAAGAAATGAATGCAGCATAGCCTACAAGTGCAAACGAAAATGTAATGTGTGAAGTTATTGGAATGGAAATAAATGAAACCACCTTCTAAATACTTTTGAAGATATTTTTTTAAGTGTGCAACAAATGTAGTCAATAGGGTAGGCTCAGCAAAACGTTAGCAAAGTTAACTTTGACAAGGCTGGCGGCTAGCATTATTGTCATCATAACTCGTAGGCCTAACTATGGATTGTTTTGCATTGACGTGCTACTTCAGACTTGATGAACTCCTATGGTAGGCAACGGAAATTCCTTACTGTAGAAATAGATAATTGATGCTCCTGTCAACAGTATTGGTCTGGGCGTTCTTGTTGAAACGTAGGCCTAGGCTAAATGTTACATAGTAGGTCTATACAACTTGTCAGTGCATAGAACATAACAGCACATAGACATGACAGTGTGTTATATATTCTATATATTATACATATAGATTGTTTATTTTAAACTACAAAACAATAATAAAAAATAAAAACATCAGAGCAGACACACGGCATAAGTGTTCAGTGTAGAGATGCAGAATGCAGAACACAGTGGTGTGGATGTTTTTTTTTTTTTTAAACCACATACATCACATCACAGCAGACATAGAATGTTTTTTTTTTTTTTTTTTTTTAAAGAAACGTAGTGTCACTGTCCTGTAGAAGAGTTGTTGCAGGGTGGGTGGACCGGTGTTTGTATGAAACCTCCACACCACGGCAAGGTCCCGGTCCTTGTGGAGGGGAAGTCAATGTCTGTAAACACACACACACAAACAAACAAACACACACACACACACACACACACACACGGCGGCAAACAACTAGGGCTTATTTTCAACCAGCTTTTATGGTGATTTTTGTCCTTCACAAAAACAGACAGAGTATTTAAGCAACTAATGTTTATTTTTATTAAAGAGAATTTTTTTTTAAAGAAAACTATACATACTGAAGTGGTTGCTGAGAGGAGGAGAGACAGGAAGAGGGGACCACTGCTGGTGGGGCGTCCCTGTACGTGCCTGACAACACACATCACAGCGTTAGCACAGTGCATCACTCATACATTACTCACAAGTATTCACATCAAAATGTATACTTACAGTACAGGGAGAGTCGACCTCAGCGCTCAAGCACTTTAGCGACAGGTGGAGGGTCCGAGGAGGAGGCACCTGGCTCCTTGTCCCGGGCCAGCACATAACTCCTCAGGAGGCCTATCCTGGACCCAGCTATCTATCACCGTCAGCTGTCGTACCCAATCCAGATAGCTGTAATAGAAAAACATTGTAATAAACTTCACTGACTAATTGCACTGTTAATGTACATTAGCCGTTTGCCTCCCCTGGGGTTTTGGGATAACATTGCATCAATGTTAATGTCAGGACATCAGACCATTAGGATTCACGATAGGCGTGTTCGTCTTCATGCAGATCTGTGCAAGATCTGAGCAGATCTGACTTGAAGTGATGCATACCGTGTTCAACACAATGAGGCCTCTAGGAGGCTACACAATCTGTGCCCATTCATTTCAATGCATTCTTATGGAAATCGCAGTTACACTTTAAACATAGGGTTTGTATATTTACGCTTCAAATTTCGCAACAGCATTTATATCACAGCCACCCAAGGGTCTTACGAAGATAACTACGTTTTCAGATTTTAATATCATGCATTATTCCGAATTTGAGGTCTCGTTAGGAGACTGTGTGTTTCCATTCATTCCTATGGGAAACGATCGCGGTTACACTTTAAACATAAAGTTAGCATGTTTACGCTTCAAATTTCGCTACAACATTAGTATCACAGCTACCCAAGGGTCTTACGAAGATAACTACGTTTTCAGATTTTCATTTTATGCATTTTTCCCAACGCGAGAGCTCTCGTTAGGAGGCTACACAATATGTGCCCATTCATTTCAATGCATTCGCGGTTACACTCTAAACATTAAGTTCGTATATTAACACTTCGAATTTCGCTACAGCATCTACATCACTGCTAAAGTTGTCCGACCACAGACAAAAAACGTAACTTACGTGTTGTTTAGATATGAGGAACTTTTCCTGCGAGCCGTGAAAAATAGAGTGAATACAGACAGACGTACTGCTGAACTTCAACTCAAAACTTCACGCTGGGGAATTCAGCCAATCACGAACCAGAATGTAATAGAACAAGCCAATGAAAACATGCAAGGTTTGTTGTAAAGGCGGGACATGCAAATAAGACAAGCCAATGACGGGTCAGACAAATGAGACACAGATAAGACACAGGTAAAGAGCAGTGGCCGAGCAGTGGCCAGTTACCGTTCTTCGATGTTGGCCCCGATGGCGGCGTGAGCTGCCGTCCCGTGCGCGGGAGCCCACGGCCGCCTGGCTGCCGCTTTCCTAGACCTAGCCCCGCAGCCCTGCCTAAAATTGGATTAAACGATGCCCTCGAAGTATTTATCCCGAATAAATGTAGTGAAAAATGGGACGCAAGGCCGTTTGCGGCCATACAAATAAGACAAACGTGTCAATCAAAGGGTACACAGACGACCGGTTAAAGGACCAGTGTTGATTTCTCCCATCAAAGCATTTATGAACATGCTTTTTATGCCATTTGTCTATTTGTAATTGTAATAAATGTTTATTTGTTTGTTGTTTATTAAAGCATGGCTCTATTTCAACCAGCTTTTATGGTGTGTTAATTTATTAATTGTTTATTAAAGCATGGTTTTATTTCAACCAGCTTTTATAGTGTGTTCATTTATTAATTGTTTATTAAAGCATGGTTTTATTTCAACCAGCTTTTATAGTGTTCATGTATTATGGGTCCCTTTGGGTCAGGCATCAGTATAGTGCCTGGTGTCAGATTTTCAGCATGATAAATGCAAATGACTGAAGTTAGCAGTCACCGTCAATGACATGTGCAGAGTAGGCTACCCTAACACCATGGTAATGTGGGGAATACCACCTATGATTTATCTTTTTTTTGGCCATTCAAACGTGTAGATTTTTGTTCACATAATGACCTGTTGCTTTTTCTATCCAGCAGGTGGCAGTCCAGGATAAGAAATAGCAGAGCCGTACACGGCTCTGAGAAATAGAAGTTCCAGAAAATAAACTAAATAGTAGGAACAAAGAAATGAATGCAGCATAGCCTACAAGTGCAAACGAAAATGTAATGTGTGAAGTTATTGGAATGGAAATAAATGAAACCACCTTCTAAATACTTTTGAAGATATTTTTTTAAGTGTGCAACAAATGTAGTCAATAGGGTAGGCTCAGCAAAACGTTAGCAAAGTTAACTTTGACAAGGCTGGCGGCTAGCATTATTGTCATCATAACTCGTAGGCCTAACTATGGATTGTTTTGCATTGACGTGCTACTTCAGACTTGATGAACTCCTATGGTAGGCAACGGAAATTCCTTACTGTAGAAATAGATAATTGATGCTCCTGTCAACAGTATTGGTCTGGGCGTTCTTGTTGAAACGTAGGCCTAGGCTAAATGTTACATAGTAGGTCTATACAACTTGTCAGTGCATAGAACATAACAGCACATAGACATGACAGTGTGTTATATATTCTATATATTATACATATAGATTGTTTATTTTAAACTACAAAACAATAATAAAAAATAAAAACATCAGAGCAGACACACGGCATAAGTGTTCAGTGTAGAGATGCAGAATGCAGAACACAGTGGTGTGGATGTTTTTTTTTTTTTTAAACCACATACATCACATCACAGCAGACATAGAATGTTTTTTTTTTTTTTTTTTTTTAAAGAAACGTAGTGTCACTGTCCTGTAGAAGAGTTGTTGCAGGGTGGGTGGACCGGTGTTTGTATGAAACCTCCACACCACGGCAAGGTCCCGGTCCTTGTGGAGGGGAAGTCAATGTCTGTAAACACACACACACAAACAAACAAACACACACACACACACACACACACACACGGCGGCAAACAACTAGGGCTTATTTTCAACCAGCTTTTATGGTGATTTTTGTCCTTCACAAAAACAGACAGAGTATTTAAGCAACTAATGTTTATTTTTATTAAAGAGAATTTTTTTTTAAAGAAAACTATACATACTGAAGTGGTTGCTGAGAGGAGGAGAGACAGGAAGAGGGGACCACTGCTGGTGGGGCGTCCCTGTACGTGCCTGACAACACACATCACAGCGTTAGCACAGTGCATCACTCATACATTACTCACAAGTATTCACATCAAAATGTATACTTACAGTACAGGGAGAGTCGACCTCAGCGCTCAAGCACTTTAGCGACAGGTGGAGGGTCCGAGGAGGAGGCACCTGGCTCCTTGTCCCGGGCCAGCACATAACTCCTCAGGAGGCCTATCCTGGACCCAGCTATCTATCACCGTCAGCTGTCGTACCCAATCCAGATAGCTGTAATAGAAAAACATTGTAATAAACTTCACTGACTAATTGCACTGTTAATGTACATTAGCCGTTTGCCTCCCCTGGGGTTTTGGGATAACATTGCATCAATGTTAATGTCAGGACATCAGACCATTAGGATTCACGATAGGCGTGTTCGTCTTCATGCAGATCTGTGCAAGATCTGAGCAGATCTGACTTGAAGTGATGCATACCGTGTTCAACACAATGAGGCCTCTAGGAGGCTACACAATCTGTGCCCATTCATTTCAATGCATTCTTATGGAAATCGCAGTTACACTTTAAACATAGGGTTTGTATATTTACGCTTCAAATTTCGCAACAGCATTTATATCACAGCCACCCAAGGGTCTTACGAAGATAACTACGTTTTCAGATTTTAATATCATGCATTATTCCGAATTTGAGGTCTCGTTAGGAGACTGTGTGTTTCCATTCATTCCTATGGGAAACGATCGCGGTTACACTTTAAACATAAAGTTAGCATGTTTACGCTTCAAATTTCGCTACAACATTAGTATCACAGCTACCCAAGGGTCTTACGAAGATAACTACGTTTTCAGATTTTCATTTTATGCATTTTTCCCAACGCGAGAGCTCTCGTTAGGAGGCTACACAATATGTGCCCATTCATTTCAATGCATTCGCGGTTACACTCTAAACATTAAGTTCGTATATTAACACTTCGAATTTCGCTACAGCATCTACATCACTGCTAAAGTTGTCCGACCACAGACAAAAAACGTAACTTACGTGTTGTTTAGATATGAGGAATTTTTCCTGCGAGCCGTGAAAAATAGAGTGAATACAGACAGACGTACTGCTGAACTTCAACTCAAAACTTCACGCTGGGGAATTCAGCCAATCACGAACCAGAATGTAATAGAACAAGCCAATGAAAACATGCAAGGTTTGTTGTAAAGGCGGGACATGCAAATAAGACAAGCCAATGACGGGTCAGACAAATGAGACACAGATAAGACACAGGTAAAGAGCAGTGGCCGAGCAGTGGCCAGTTACCGTTCTTCGATGTTGGCCCCGATGGCGGCGTGAGCTGCCGTCCCGTGCGCGGGAGCCCACGGCCGCCTGGCTGCCGCTTTCCTAGACCTAGCCCCGCAGCCCTGCCTAAAATTGGATTAAACGATGCCCTCGAAGTATTTATCCTGAATAAATGTAGTGAAAAATGGGACGCAAGGCCGTTTGCGGCCATACAAATAAGACAAACGTGTCAATCAAAGGGTACACAGACGACCGGTTAAAGGACCAGTGTTGATTTCTCCCATCAAAGCATTTATGAACATGCTTTTTATGCCATTTGTCTATTTGTAATTGTAATAAATGTTTATTTGTTTGTTGTTTATTAAAGCATGGCTCTATTTCAACCAGCTTTTATGGTGTGTTAATTTATTAATTGTTTATTAAAGCATGGTTCTATTTCAACCAGCTTTTATAGTGTGTTCATTTATTAATTGTTTATTAAAGCATGGTTTTATTTCAACCAGCTTTTATAGTGTTCATGTATTATGGGTCCCTTTGGGTCAGGCATCAGTATAGTGCCTGGTGTCAGATTTTCAGCATGATAAATGCAAATGACTGAAGTTAGCAGTCACCGTCAATGACATGTGCAGAGTAGGCTACCCTAACACCATGGTAATGTGGGGAATACCACCTATGATTTATCTTTTTTTTGGCCATTCAAACGTGTAGATTTTTGTTCACATAATGACCTGTTGCTTTTTCTATCCAGCAGGTGGCAGTCCAGGATAAGAAATAGCAGAGCCGTACACGGCTCTGAGAAATAGAAGTTCCAGAAAATAAACTAAATAGTAGGAACAAAGAAATGAATGCAGCATAGCCTACAAGTGCAAACGAAAATGTAATGTGTGAAGTTATTGGAATGGAAATAAATGAAACCACCTTCTAAATACTTTTGAAGATATTTTTTTAAGTGTGCAACAAATGTAGTCAATAGGGTAGGCTCAGCAAAACGTTAGCAAAGTTAACTTTGACAAGGCTGGCGGCTAGCATTATTGTCATCATAACTCGTAGGCCTAACTATGGATTGTTTTGCATTGACGTGCTACTTCAGACTTGATGAACTCCTATGGTAGGCAACGGAAATTCCTTACTGTAGAAATAGATAATTGATGCTCCTGTCAACAGTATTGGTCTGGGCGTTCTTGTTGAAACGTAGGCCTAGGCTAAATGTTACATAGTAGGTCTATACAACTTGTCAGTGCATAGAACATAACAGCACATAGACATGACAGTGTGTTATATATTCTATATATTATACATATAGATTGTTTATTTTAAACTACAAAACAATAATAAAAAATAAAAACATCAGAGCAGACACACGGCATAAGTGTTCAGTGTAGAGATGCAGAATGCAGAACACAGTGGTGTGGATGGTTTTTTTTTTTTTTAAACCACATACATCACATCACAGCAGACATAGAATGTTTTTTTTTTTTTTTTTTTTTAAAGAAACGTAGTGTCACTGTCCTGTAGAAGAGTTGTTGCAGGGTGGGTGGACCGGTGTTTGTATGAAACCTCCACACCACGGCAAGGTCCCGGTCCTTGTGGAGGGGAAGTCAATGTCTGTAAACACACACACACAAACAAACAAACACACACACACACACACACACACGGCGGCAAACAACTAGGGCTTATTTTCAACCAGCTTTTATGGTGATTTTTGTCCTTCACAAAAACAGACAGAGTATTTAAGCAACTAATGTTTATTTTTATTAAAGAGAATTTTTTTTTAAAGAAAACTATACATACTGAAGTGGTTGCTGAGAGGAGGAGAGACAGGAAGAGGGGACCACTGCTGGTGGGGCGTCCCTGTACGTGCCTGACAACACACATCACAGCGTTAGCACAGTGCATCACTCATACATTACTCACAAGTATTCACATCAAAATGTATACTTACAGTACAGGGAGAGTCGACCTCAGCGCTCAAGCACTTTAGCGACAGGTGGAGGGTCCGAGGAGGAGGCACCTGGCTCCTTGTCCCGGGCCAGCACATAACTCCTCAGGAGGCCTATCCTGGACCCAGCTATCTATCACCGTCAGCTGTCGTACCCAATCCAGATAGCTGTAATAGAAAAACATTGTAATAAACTTCACTGACTAATTGCACTGTTAATGTACATTAGCCGTTTGCCTCCCCTGGGGTTTTGGGATAACATTGCATCAATGTTAATGTCAGGACATCAGACCATTAGGATTCACGATAGGCGTGTTCGTCTTCATGCAGATCTGTGCAAGATCTGAGCAGATCTGACTTGAAGTGATGCATACCGTGTTCAACACAATGAGGCCTCTAGGAGGCTACACAATCTGTGCCCATTCATTTCAATGCATTCTTATGGAAATCGCAGTTACACTTTAAACATAGGGTTTGTATATTTACGCTTCAAATTTCGCAACAGCATTTATATCACAGCCACCCAAGGGTCTTACGAAGATAACTACGTTTTCAGATTTTAATATCATGCATTATTCCGAATTTGAGGTCTCGTTAGGAGACTGTGTGTTTCCATTCATTCCTATGGGAAACGATCGCGGTTACACTTTAAACATAAAGTTAGCATGTTTACGCTTCAAATTTCGCTACAACATTAGTATCACAGCTACCCAAGGGTCTTACGAAGATAACTACGTTTTCAGATTTTCATTTTATGCATTTTTCCCAACGCGAGAGCTCTCGTTAGGAGGCTACACAATATGTGCCCATTCATTTCAATGCATTCGCGGTTACACTCTAAACATTAAGTTCGTATATTAACACTTCGAATTTCGCTACAGCATCTACATCACTGCTAAAGTTGTCCGACCACAGACAAAAAACGTAACTTACGTGTTGTTTAGATATGAGGAACTTTTCCTGCGAGCCGTGAAAAATAGAGTGAATACAGACAGACGTACTGCTGAACTTCAACTCAAAACTTCACGCTGGGGAATTCAGCCAATCACGAACCAGAATGTAATAGAACAAGCCAATGAAAACATGCAAGGTTTGTTGTAAAGGCGGGACATGCAAATAAGACAAGCCAATGACGGGTCAGACAAATGAGACACAGATAAGACACAGGTAAAGAGCAGTGGCCGAGCAGTGGCCAGTTACCGTTCTTCGATGTTGGCCCCGATGGCGGCGTGAGCTGCCGTCCCGTGCGCGGGAGCCCACGGCCGCCTGGCTGCCGCTTTCCTAGACCTAGCCCCGCAGCCCTGCCTAAAATTGGATTAAACGATGCCCTCGAAGTATTTATCCCGAATAAATGTAGTGAAAAATGGGACGCAAGGCCGTTTGCGGCCATACAAATAAGACAAACGTGTCAATCAAAGGGTACACAGACGACCGGTTAAAGGACCAGTGTTGATTTCTCCCATCAAAGCATTTATGAACATGCTTTTTATGCCATTTGTCTATTTGTAATTGTAATAAATGTTTATTTGTTTGTTGTTTATTAAAGCATGGCTCTATTTCAACCAGCTTTTATGGTGTGTTAATTTATTAATTGTTTATTAAAGCATGGTTTTATTTCAACCAGCTTTTATAGTGTGTTCATTTATTAATTGTTTATTAAAGCATGGTTTTATTTCAACCAGCTTTTATAGTGTTCATGTATTATGGGTCCCTTTGGGTCAGGCATCAGTATAGTGCCTGGTGTCAGATTTTCAGCATGATAAATGCAAATGACTGAAGTTAGCAGTCACCGTCAATGACATGTGCAGAGTAGGCTACCCTAACACCATGGTAATGTGGGGAATACCACCTATGATTTATCTTTTTTTTGGCCATTCAAACGTGTAGATTTTTGTTCACATAATGACCTGTTGCTTTTTCTATCCAGCAGGTGGCAGTCCAGGATAAGAAATAGCAGAGCCGTACACGGCTCTGAGAAATAGAAGTTCCAGAAAATAAACTAAATAGTAGGAACAAAGAAATGAATGCAGCATAGCCTACAAGTGCAAACGAAAATGTAATGTGTGAAGTTATTGGAATGGAAATAAATGAAACCACCTTCTAAATACTTTTGAAGATATTTTTTTAAGTGTGCAACAAATGTAGTCAATAGGGTAGGCTCAGCAAAACGTTAGCAAAGTTAACTTTGACAAGGCTGGCGGCTAGCATTATTGTCATCATAACTCGTAGGCCTAACTATGGATTGTTTTGCATTGACGTGCTACTTCAGACTTGATGAACTCCTATGGTAGGCAACGGAAATTCCTTACTGTAGAAATAGATAATTGATGCTCCTGTCAACAGTATTGGTCTGGGCGTTCTTGTTGAAACGTAGGCCTAGGCTAAATGTTACATAGTAGGTCTATACAACTTGTCAGTGCATAGAACATAACAGCACATAGACATGACAGTGTGTTATATATTCTATATATTATACATATAGATTGTTTATTTTAAACTACAAAACAATAATAAAAAATAAAAACATCAGAGCAGACACACGGCATAAGTGTTCAGTGTAGAGATGCAGAATGCAGAACACAGTGGTGTGGATGTTTTTTTTTTTTTTAAACCACATACATCACATCACAGCAGACATAGAATGTTTTTTTTTATTTTTTTTTAAAGAAACGTAGTGTCACTGTCCTGTAGAAGAGTTGTTGCAGGGTGGGTGAACCGGTGTTTGTATGAAACCTCCACACCACGGCAAGGTCCCGGTCCTTGTGGAGGGGAAGTCAATGTCTGTAAACACACACACACAAACAAACAAACACACACACACACACACACACACGGCGGCAAACAACTAGGGCTTATTTTCAACCAGCTTTTATGGTGATTTTTGTCCTTCACAAAAACAGACAGAGTATTTAAGCAACTAATGTTTATTTTTATTAAAGAGAATTTTTTTTTAAAGAAAACTATACATACTGAAGTGGTTGCTGAGAGGAGGAGAGACAGGAAGAGGGGACCACTGCTGGTGGGGCGTCCCTGTACGTGCCTGACAACACACATCACAGCGTTAGCACAGTGCATCACTCATACATTACTCACAAGTATTCACATCAAAATGTATACTTACAGTACAGGGAGAGTCGACCTCAGCGCTCAAGCACTTTAGCGACAGGTGGAGGGTCCGAGGAGGAGGCACCTGGCTCCTTGTCCCGGGCCAGCACATAACTCCTCAGGAGGCCTATCCTGGACCCAGCTATCTATCACCGTCAGCTGTCGTACCCAATCCAGATAGCTGTAATAGAAAAACATTGTAATAAACTTCACTGACTAATTGCACTGTTAATGTACATTAGCCGTTTGCCTCCCCTGGGGTTTTGGGATAACATTGCATCAATGTTAATGTCAGGACATCAGACCATTAGGATTCACGATAGGCGTGTTCGTCTTCATGCAGATCTGTGCAAGATCTGAGCAGATCTGACTTGAAGTGATGCATACCGTGTTCAACACAATGAGGCCTCTAGGAGGCTACACAATCTGTGCCCATTCATTTCAATGCATTCTTATGGAAATCGCAGTTACACTTTAAACATAGGGTTTGTATATTTACGCTTCAAATTTCGCAACAGCATTTATATCACAGCCACCCAAGGGTCTTACGAAGATAACTACGTTTTCAGATTTTAATATCATGCATTATTCCGAATTTGAGGTCTCGTTAGGAGACTGTGTGTTTCCATTCATTCCTATGGGAAACGATCGCGGTTACACTTTAAACATAAAGTTAGCATGTTTACGCTTCAAATTTCGCTACAACATTAGTATCACAGCTACCCAAGGGTCTTACGAAGATAACTACGTTTTCAGATTTTCATTTTATGCATTTTTCCCAACGCGAGAGCTCTCGTTAGGAGGCTACACAATATGTGCCCATTCATTTCAATGCATTCGCGGTTACACTCTAAACATTAAGTTCGTATATTAACACTTCGAATTTCGCTACAGCATCTACATCACTGCTAAAGTTGTCCGACCACAGACAAAAAACGTAACTTACGTGTTGTTTAGATATGAGGAACTTTTCCTGCGAGCCGTGAAAAATAGAGTGAATACAGACAGACGTACTGCTGAACTTCAACTCAAAACTTCACGCTGGGGAATTCAGCCAATCACGAACCAGAATGTAATAGAACAAGCCAATGAAAACATGCAAGGTTTGTTGTAAAGGCGGGACATGCAAATAAGACAAGCCAATGACGGGTCAGACAAATGAGACACAGATAAGACACAGGTAAAGAGCAGTGGCCGAGCAGTGGCCAGTTACCGTTCTTCGATGTTGGCCCCGATGGCGGCGTGAGCTGCCGTCCCGTGCGCGGGAGCCCACGGCCGCCTGGCTGCCGCTTTCCTAGACCTAGCCCCGCAGCCCTGCCTAAAATTGGATTAAACGATGCCCTCGAAGTATTTATCCCGAATAAATGTAGTGAAAAATGGGACGCAAGGCCGTTTGCGGCCATACAAATAAGACAAACGTGTCAATCAAAGGGTACACAGACGACCGGTTAAAGGACCAGTGTTGATTTCTCCCATCAAAGCATTTATGAACATGCTTTTTATGCCATTTGTCTATTTGTAATTGTAATAAATGTTTATTTGTTTGTTGTTTATTAAAGCATGGCTCTATTTCAACCAGCTTTTATGGTGTGTTAATTTATTAATTGTTTATTAAAGCATGGTTTTATTTCAACCAGCTTTTATAGTGTGTTCATTTATTAATTGTTTATTAAAGCATGGTTTTATTTCAACCAGCTTTTATAGTGTTCATGTATTATGGGTCCCTTTGGGTCAGGCATCAGTATAGTGCCTGGTGTCAGATTTTCAGCATGATAAATGCAAATGACTGAAGTTAGCAGTCACTGTCAATGACATGTGCAGAGTAGGCTACCCTAACACCATGGTAATGTGGGGAATACCACCTATGATTTATCTTTTTTTTGGCCATTCAAACGTGTAGATTTTTGTTCACATAATGACCTGTTGCTTTTTCTATCCAGCAGGTGGCAGTCCAGGATAAGAAATAGCAGAGCCGTACACGGCTCTGAGAAATAGAAGTTCCAGAAAATAAACTAAATAGTAGGAACAAAGAAATGAATGCAGCATAGCCTACAAGTGCAAACGAAAATGTAATGTGTGAAGTTATTGGAATGGAAATAAATGAAACCACCTTCTAAATACTTTTGAAGATATTTTTTTAAGTGTGCAACAAATGTAGTCAATAGGGTAGGCTCAGCAAAACGTTAGCAAAGTTAACTTTGACAAGGCTGGCGGCTAGCATTATTGTCATCATAACTCGTAGGCCTAACTATGGATTGTTTTGCATTGACGTGCTACTTCAGACTTGATGAACTCCTATGGTAGGCAACGGAAATTCCTTACTGTAGAAATAGATAATTGATGCTCCTGTCAACAGTATTGGTCTGGGCGTTCTTGTTGAAACGTAGGCCTAGGCTAAATGTTACATAGTAGGTCTATACAACTTGTCAGTGCATAGAACATAACAGCACATAGACATGACAGTGTGTTATATATTCTATATATTATACATATAGATTGTTTATTTTAAACTACAAAACAATAATAAAAAATAAAAACATCAGAGCAGACACACGGCATAAGTGTTCAGTGTAGAGATGCAGAATGCAGAACACAGTGGTGTGGATGTTTTTTTTTTTTTTAAACCACATACATCACATCACAGCAGACATAGAATGTTTTTTTTTTTTTTTTTTTTTAAAGAAACGTAGTGTCACTGTCCTGTAGAAGAGTTGTTGCAGGGTGGGTGGACCGGTGTTTGTATGAAACCTCCACACCACGGCAAGGTCCCGGTCCTTGTGGAGGGGAAGTCAATGTCTGTAAACACACACACACAAACAAACAAACACACACACACACACACACACACACACGGCGGCAAACAACTAGGGCTTATTTTCAACCAGCTTTTATGGTGATTTTTGTCCTTCACAAAAACAGACAGAGTATTTAAGCAACTAATGTTTATTTTTATTAAAGAGAATTTTTTTTTAAAGAAAACTATACATACTGAAGTGGTTGCTGAGAGGAGGAGAGACAGGAAGAGGGGACCACTGCTGGTGGGGCGTCCCTGTACGTGCCTGACAACACACATCACAGCGTTAGCACAGTGCATCACTCATACATTACTCACAAGTATTCACATCAAAATGTATACTTACAGTACAGGGAGAGTCGACCTCAGCGCTCAAGCACTTTAGCGACAGGTGGAGGGTCCGAGGAGGAGGCACCTGGCTCCTTGTCCCGGGCCAGCACATAACTCCTCAGGAGGCCTATCCTGGACCCAGCTATCTATCACCGTCAGCTGTCGTACCCAATCCAGATAGCTGTAATAGAAAAACATTGTAATAAACTTCACTGACTAATTGCACTGTTAATGTACATTAGCCGTTTGCCTCCCCTGGGGTTTTGGGATAACATTGCATCAATGTTAATGTCAGGACATCAGACCATTAGGATTCACGATAGGCGTGTTCGTCTTCATGCAGATCTGTGCAAGATCTGAGCAGATCTGACTTGAAGTGATGCATACCGTGTTCAACACAATGAGGCCTCTAGGAGGCTACACAATCTGTGCCCATTCATTTCAATGCATTCTTATGGAAATCGCAGTTACACTTTAAACATAGGGTTTGTATATTTACGCTTCAAATTTCGCAACAGCATTTATATCACAGCCACCCAAGGGTCTTACGAAGATAACTACGTTTTCAGATTTTAATATCATGCATTATTCCGAATTTGAGGTCTCGTTAGGAGACTGTGTGTTTCCATTCATTCCTATGGGAAACGATCGCGGTTACACTTTAAACATAAAGTTAGCATGTTTACGCTTCAAATTTCGCTACAACATTAGTATCACAGCTACCCAAGGGTCTTACGAAGATAACTACGTTTTCAGATTTTCATTTTATGCATTTTTCCCAACGCGAGAGCTCTCGTTAGGAGGCTACACAATATGTGCCCATTCATTTCAATGCATTCGCGGTTACACTCTAAACATTAAGTTCGTATATTAACACTTCGAATTTCGCTACAGCATCTACATCACTGCTAAAGTTGTCCGACCACAGACAAAAAACGTAACTTACGTGTTGTTTAGATATGAGGAACTTTTCCTGCGAGCCGTGAAAAATAGAGTGAATACAGACAGACGTACTGCTGAACTTCAACTCAAAACTTCACGCTGGGGAATTCAGCCAATCACGAACCAGAATGTAATAGAACAAGCCAATGAAAACATGCAAGGTTTGTTGTAAAGGCGGGACATGCAAATAAGACAAGCCAATGACGGGTCAGACAAATGAGACACAGATAAGACACAGGTAAAGAGCAGTGGCCGAGCAGTGGCCAGTTACCGTTCTTCGATGTTGGCCCCGATGGCGGCGTGAGCTGCCGTCCCGTGCGCGGGAGCCCACGGCCGCCTGGCTGCCGCTTTCCTAGACCTAGCCCCGCAGCCCTGCCTAAAATTGGATTAAACGATGCCCTCGAAGTATTTATCCCGAATAAATGTAGTGAAAAATGGGACGCAAGGCCGTTTGCGGCCATACAAATAAGACAAACGTGTCAATCAAAGGGTACACAGACGACCGGTTAAAGGACCAGTGTTGATTTCTCCCATCAAAGCATTTATGAACATGCTTTTTATGCCATTTGTCTATTTGTAATTGTAATAAATGTTTATTTGTTTGTTGTTTATTAAAGCATGGCTCTATTTCAACCAGCTTTTATGGTGTGTTAATTTATTAATTGTTTATTAAAGCATGGTTTTATTTCAACCAGCTTTTATAGTGTGTTCATTTATTAATTGTTTATTAAAGCATGGTTTTATTTCAACCAGCTTTTATAGTGTTCATGTATTATGGGTCCCTTTGGGTCAGGCATCAGTATAGTGCCTGGTGTCAGATTTTCAGCATGATAAATGCAAATGACTGAAGTTAGCAGTCACCGTCAATGACATGTGCAGAGTAGGCTACCCTAACACCATGGTAATGCGGGGAATACCACCTATGATTTATCTTTTTTTTTGGCCATTCAAACGTGTAGATTTTTGTTCACATAATGACCTGTTGCTTTTTCTATCCAGCAGGTGGCAGTCCAGGATAAGAAATAGCAGAGCCGTACACGGCTCTGAGAAATAGAAGTTCCAGAAAATAAACTAAATAGTAGGAACAAAGAAATGAATGCAGCATAGCCTACAAGTGCAAACGAAAATGTAATGTGTGAAGTTATTGGAATGGAAATAAATGAAACCACCTTCTAAATACTTTTGAAGATATTTTTTTAAGTGTGCAACAAATGTAGTCAATAGGGTAGGCTCAGCAAAACGTTAGCAAAGTTAACTTTGACAAGGCTGGCGGCTAGCATTATTGTCATCATAACTCGTAGGCCTAACTATGGATTGTTTTGCATTGACGTGCTACTTCAGACTTGATGAACTCCTATGGTAGGCAACGGAAATTCCTTACTGTAGAAATAGATAATTGATGCTCCTGTCAACAGTATTGGTCTGGGCGTTCTTGTTGAAACGTAGGCCTAGGCTAAATGTTACATAGTAGGTCTATACAACTTGTCAGTGCATAGAACATAACAGCACATAGACATGACAGTGTGTTATATATTCTATATATTATACATATAGATTGTTTATTTTAAACTACAAAACAATAATAAAAAATAAAAACATCAGAGCAGACACACGGCATAAGTGTTCAGTGTAGAGATGCAGAATGCAGAACACAGTGGTGTGGATGTTTTTTTTTTTTTTAAACCACATACATCACATCACAGCAGACATAGAATGTTTTTTTTTTTTTTTTTTTTTAAAGAAACGTAGTGTCACTGTCCTGTAGAAGAGTTGTTGCAGGGTGGGTGGACCGGTGTTTGTATGAAACCTCCACACCACGGCAAGGTCCCGGTCCTTGTGGAGGGGAAGTCAATGTCTGTAAACACACACACACAAACAAACAAACACACACACACACACGGCGGCAAACAACTAGGGCTTATTTTCAACCAGCTTTTATGGTGATTTTTGTCCTTCACAAAAACAGACAGAGTATTTAAGCAACTAATGTTTATTTTTATTAAAGAGAATTTTTTTTTAAAGAAAACTATACATACTGAAGTGGTTGCTGAGAGGAGGAGAGACAGGAAGAGGGGACCACTGCTGGTGGGGCGTCCCTGTACGTGCCTGACAACACACATCACAGCGTTAGCACAGTGCATCACTCATACATTACTCACAAGTATTCACATCAAAATGTATACTTACAGTACAGGGAGAGTCGACCTCAGCGCTCAAGCACTTTAGCGACAGGTGGAGGGTCCGAGGAGGAGGCACCTGGCTCCTTGTCCCGGGCCAGCACATAACTCCTCTCTTTTATTATAATTGTCCCTTTGGGTCAGGCATCAGTATAGTGCCTGGTGTCAGATTTTCCGCATGATAAATGCAAATGACTGAAGTTAGCAGTCACCGTCAATGACATGTGCAGAGTAGGCTACCCTAACACCATGGTAATGTGTGGAATACCACCTATGATTTATCTTTTTTTTGGCCATCCAAACGTGTAGATTTTTGTTCACATAATTACCAGGTTGTTGCCTTTTGCGAATGCAAATGTGAAAAAACTCTTTTGGGAGAGAGTAGTTAGTAGAACTGTTAAGAAGTGGACTGTTCCTATAACTAAGTTCCTGTAACTACTTGGTCGGAAAGAGACTACAGACACACATAGTCACATACTCCTCGTGCACCTGGCAGAACTTCAGCTGCTCCACAAAAGCAGGGTGGGCACACAAGTACTGGGCGTGTGCGTCCTCGTTGGCCCTCAGTGGGCTGTGGGAGCCACTCTTCTCCCACTCCCGCTGGTGGCTGGCAACCAACTGCATGGTGTAGCCCACGTTGTTCTCCAGTCAAATCAGTCAACAGCTTATCCCATTACACCAACCATGATGTGTTTGTTGTGCTTTTCTGTCTGATAATCATTAGACAATTACTCTGTTGTCATTTTTCTGTATATCAAGCCAATTAATCATTGATGTCTGCAACGTGAGACTGCAACACATACATATATGTTATATGTTTGATGCTTCACAAATTAGCTTCCATTCAATTCATGAATTGGAATTTGAAATTGATTGATTGAAATTGAAATCCCACAGAAAGTTTAGTTTGAATTGGAATGACAGGAAGTGTAATTGAATTCATGGTAATTCAAAGCAATTCCAGTCTCACAACAGAAAAAATATGTTGAATCCCACATAGACTACATTCAGTTTTGGGAAGGTTACTTTGGAAATGTAATTAGTTACTGTTTTAAGTTGTGTGTTTGATGCATCTTCTCCTGAAGCTTCATTTTATACCCTTAAATTATGTATATTCATTTCTTCGGATTTCAATTCTACATCCTGTTTTTGACCTCAATTCAAATTCGAGAATTGAATTGAAATTTATTAGTCATTCTCAATTCAATTCTGACACAAGCCTGCTACACAGCCACCTCTGATGACAAAACATCATTCACTCGGACTAGTGGTGAAAACCGTGGTCAACAGCGCCCTCTGGTGACTTGTCAGTATACTAACGTCCATGCTGAGCTCCTATGGGTTATTGTACAACACCCTATAAGTCACATTAATGTGAGTAATATTGATTATGCAGTTTTCACACTCACTACAGAAACCAACAAAAACACTGATGATGTCTGCATAAGCCTAGATATTCAATTAATCTGCAAAATTACAGAATAATGTTTTGGGAGTCTTTCTCGGGCAGTGTCATAGCTGTAGGTGACATCAAGGGTTGGGAGGTCTAGTTGTCTTCTACAACTCCAGCAGCTGTCTGGGGCACACCAGCTTTCATCAACATTCACAAGAAACACTTGCTGAGCCAATGCAGCAACGTAAGTGGCCCATGCAAGATTCTTTCATATGTGTTGGAGGTGACAGTAAAAACAGATATAGGAAATAATGCTATTGTCCTGAGAGTTGTCACAGTAGATCTGCTGGTGCTCAATGCGACCCCTGGTGGCTTATCAGAGAATAACAGAGAAGAATGTTTTTTCAGAAAAATATTAGTATTTTTATGATAAAAATCTTAATATTTGTATGATTATTAACGAAAAGTTGTACTGGTGCTCAATGCGCCCCTGGTGGCTTGTTATAGAACAACAGAGAAGAATGACTTTTCAGAAAAATATTAATATTTTTATGATTAATAACTGAGTTGTCAGGACAGTGTGCAGAGCAGCATCCATCTGCTGGTGCTCAATGCGCCCCCTGTTGGCTTATCAGAGAATAACAGAAAAGAATGGTTTTTCAGAAAAATATTAATATTTTTTGATTTTTAAAAAAAAAATCTTGATAATTGTATGATTATTAAGGAAGAGTTGTACTGGTGCTCAATGCGCCCCCTGGTGGCTTGTCAGAGAACAACAGAGAAGAATGACTTTTCAAGAAAAATATTAATATTTTTTATTTTTTCAGAAAAAAATATATATTTTTTATGATTATTGACGAAGAGTTGTACTAGTGCTCAATGCGCCCCCTGGTGGCTTGTCAGAGAACAACAGAGAAGAATGAATTTTCAAGAAAAATATTAATATTTTTATTATTAAATAATAACGAAATAACGATTAATAACGAAAAATATGGAACGCTTCACGAATTTGCGTGTCATCCTTGCGCAGGGGCCATGCTAATCTTCTCTGTATCGTTCCAATTTTAGTATATGTGCTGCCGAAGCGAGCACGAACCTAGAACATGTTCGTGGTGTATTTATACCCGGAACCGCGATGGTGACGTGCGTGACGGTGTTCTAGTACGACTCATTGTTTTCGGTCTCAAATACGCTCAATACGACGGATCCGTGACCCCACGCCATCATAAACCCTACCTCTAGGAACGTAACCCCAGCCAGGGTTGATGTAGTCTAGTTTATTTGGAATATTCGGTCACAAGATGTTTTACTAGATAGACACACGGCGCTTTGCATTATGGGTAGGACCCACGTGGTACGTCCATACACGCAAATGCCTGTCACCCGATAGTTATATAGAATCCCTTTACCTTGTATATCCATCGCCGTCCACTTTATGTATACAATCCAACGATGTTCATCGCCGTCAACCACGTTCCTTACCTCGATTCATCCAGTGAACGTCCCTTCAGATCATCCGCTGGATGGCACGGCTCTTTTCGGCCTTTCACACATCAACCGCTAGATGGCACTCTTATTTCACCTTAACTTGGCTCTTCACACACCAACCACCGTTTACCTCGTGTAGACTTCACACGGATTCCTAATCCAACATGTTTCAACCCCACACGTCACTCTACAAGTTAGGTTTTTCTCCTTAATTATTTCTACTCTGTATAAACTCGCACAACAAAGTTTTGTTTCCTAAACACTATATCCTCCAGTTCAACCAATTTAAATCACTTTACATTGTTTTCCAGATAAGTCAGTGAAAATAGGCTTAATTGGGTTTGTAATTTGATTTATCTTTACTTGGTCAGAAGAGCAAACCTGCAATTTTATAGATATTCCCTAAAATACGCAGTTAAATAACATTAAAGTTTTTTAAATGGATATATAGAATCTCGGAAACAAACTCTTCAAATCTTACATTTCATTTGCATCACTCACATTCTCCACCAGATGGCACATCAGCACCATCTCACCCAGGACTGTCTCTGGTTCTAATTATGGTTTTCCATTCAAAGTAGCTTACACTATTATATACTTATAAGCCACACAAACTGTATAATCGTAAATGCTACCAGATACATTTATTAAGTTAGTGTAACACTAGTCTATGAAATGTACCTAAAAAAGTGAACCACCTTATGGCCTCCTTAAACCAAACAACTTTGACAAGGTTTGGGAAAGATTCTTCAAAGATTGGAGTCTTAACTAATGCCATCCATTCAAGCTTTGCTCAAAAGACTACAATCTTTCAAGAATCTTTCCCAAATCTTGGCAACGTTGTTTGGTGTAAGGAGGCCATAAACTGACATGTAATAAACCAAGGAAGACTTAAGACTTGGGTCTGAAAAGATTGCTTCTTGAAATGACCATTTTAAATAAAAACAGACTACTTCTAAGGATTTCTGTACATATCCAGAATACTTGTCTAAGCATGTAGATATTCCTTCTGTGTCTAAGTGTACAGCTACAAGAGCTTGTGAAGTCCCTGAACACAATACAAACTAACATGCTGCTAAATGCATAGCACCACAGAAATATCACTTCCAATGTATTAACAAAAACAGTCACTGCTATTTAGCGAGAAATGAAGACACACACCACAACAATATCATTGTCATCACACAAACGTCATTGCCAACACACTTGCAAAAAGATCAGTACAAATATCAGTCATGGTACAAACAAACAAGAACAATAGATTCATACAAGAAAAACACACCAATGTTTAACAGATTCAATCTTCACCGAAATCAAATGTAATGACATTACAAAAATAAACTACAATCAACACGTATTTGAATCTTCTGAATTTCACTACAATAAACTATAATTAAAACTTATTTAAATTTTCTTAATTTCACTAATTCTTTGGCCTGAGAAGTAGGCTACACTAACGAATGACTGAGCATAGCTTAATTTATGAATACTCAATTACCATGGTAGGGATGGGGTAACCTGACCCTAGCCAGATGAATTTCGCTCCGCCTAGCTTCACTCACATCCATCTGGGACCTCTTCCATTGAGAGTGATTTCTGCAACCGACTTTATGGTTCAGCCAATCAGGACGCAGGGCAGGAGTTTCATAGATGTGACATAGCGTAGAAGCGACTGCGAGACTGTTATTAGCGTCACGGATTGGCTTCGATGTGAGTGGTTGAAGTAGCACGTCAATAGATGACGGACAAGTGGCTTATTCAATCATATGCAAGCATTTTTTGATTAGGCCCAGCCTTCTGAAGCAACACTTTAATGGATCGGTTCCAGATGGATGAGTGGAGCTAGTCGGAGCGAAATTCATCTGGCTAGGGTCAGGTTAGGGATGGGGTGCCTGCCTAACACGTTTAAAGACCAACTCAGCACTGCGGTATAAACGGAAGGACAGGATGCCTGTTGGGGTGTAGCTTCTCAGAAGGACCATGTCTTGCCAGCAGAGTCGATTTAACTCCATCTAGAAAATCTTTGTCTGGCATCTTCACAAGGCCTAGAGGTGCATTCAAGATGGGGATCTGTGCCACTGTCTGCCCTTCCTCCTTTGGGTGAGGTGCAGTAATGTTCCTACCAGTTGTCAGGACCTCATTCGCTCATCTGTGAAAGAAAGAAAAACAAACTTCCAGTCTTTGTTGTGTCTGGTCCCATCTGCACAAGGCCTTGAGGGGCGCCATGGTAATGGCCTGTGCATCTTCTCTTTCGTCCCCCCTTTGTCCTCAGGGTGGCGCACAGTTCCTCTCACTACACCATAACCTCCTCCACTCATCTGTGAACACACACACACACACACACACACACACACACACACACACATACATTTCACCATCACACTGGCATATCTGGGGAAACCTAAAATCCAACCCACTGCCATTGACCCAATGCCACGTCACACATGGGCCTACTTGAAGCCTTCCACCCAAAGCCATTGACAACAAAACAAACAACAAAATTCACACACGCTAAAAAACATTTCCACCATTACATTAACAAGGCTGGGCCTGTTTAAGTCTTCTCCACACAGTCAATGACAACTCAAAATTTCCCCTTGTCAAGCACTGTTACTGCAATTTATGACATTTCACATGATGCAAGTACACAAAACGTATGACTTTTCCAGGACTGACAAACGGAACTTGTGACTCTCAGCCAGCTGGAGGAGCTGGGGCCTGATGACGAAAATAATAATAATAATAATAATAAACAAGTTTAAGTGTTTGGTCTTCAGTCAAAAGACTGCAGTAGCTATGATTACACCCATTTCTCAGTAAGTGCTCAATCATTAGGCCATCAGACAGACAAAACAACTCCCCACTTACATGTGAAACACAGTTTTGTTTTTCTTGTCTAAATACATATAGCCACCATAAGGACGCTTGATGTAAAGCAAACGTAATACTTCACTGTACCTTAATGCTTTGTGTTTGTTTTGACTTAATTATGCATACAAAAATGTGTAAAGCCCAGAACAGTTCATTTTTACACATTTAAACTAGGGCTCCGAACCGGTTCAAGGAACGAAAACGAAAACCGAAAACGAACGGAATTTTACGAGGAGCGGAAACGGAAACGAAAACAAAATGGTCTTCAACTGTTCCGGAACAGAAACGTTATTCTGAAATCCACAAAACCGGTTAATAACGTTTTTTTTCCCGTTCGCTATAGAACAGCCTAATAATTTGATTTCTGCAGTTTGGAAAAAATAAATAAATAAATAAATAAATAAATAAATAAATAAATAGATAGACCTTTGGTCCAAATGTGTATCTTTTGTCTTGCTGTTGTAATGTAACCTATCCGTCTGACACTTCGGATCTTAGGCCAGCTCGTAGCATAGGCTACTGAAACTGATTTGGAAATTGTTTGTAGCCTATGCATAATAGCCTATTTTGCCTGTCCACGGCAAATGTTTGCGCAATTATAGCCTATTCTATGTAGAAGAGTTAAACGGGAAATTTGAGATAGGCCTTGTCAGCAACAGACAGGTTCGTTTATAAACCGGTACGCTCAAGCCAATCCAAACTTTTCTCATCTGTTGTTCCTCGTTGGTGGAACACACTGCCAGTTCCTACAAGGGCAGGGACATCCTTTTCCACTTTCAAAAAACTCCTGAAGACCCAGCTCTTTAGAGAACATCTACTCTCATAGCAACACTTACAACAAGTCTTACTGATCCTAGCACTCACCAGCCGTTTTAAACTGACAAGTAACTGTTAAAAACAGCACTCACCGACGCACTTATTCTTACTGTACTCTAATGTTTTTTTAAACTGTCCTAAAATTGTGAGAATTGTTCTAAAACTTACTGTTTACCATGTTGTTAGTCGCTTTGGTTAAAAAGCGTCAGCCAAATGTAATGTAATGTAATGTAATGTAATGTAATAAACAGGATTGGAATTACAGCGCAAGCCTTTGAAGATCTCCATATGGATAAAACGTAGGCTACAACCAGGTAAGGAGTTTAGCACGTATCCAGAAATATTTTTGATAAGAAATTATTTATAGGCATAGGTTAGACCTACAGTAAGTCTGTAGGCTATGGGATGGATAGCCCATCTGAATGTTTTTGGATGCCGCCTGTGATTTATTATTTTTGGGCATAGCTACGGTATAGGCTAAATCAAGGGGGAATAATGAGTACGTCTATTCTAAGGTAAAGTCCACAAAAATAGACTTGATAGGCCCGCCAAACACTGCCGGAACTTTAAGAACGAACGATATTTTGCGTTCAGGACCGATATGTTGGTGGCGGAACGCATGCAAGAACGAAAACGTTAAACATAGGCCTACCTGAACCGTTCGGAACGGAACGTTTGAAAAATAATTTCGTTTTCAAGCCCTGATTTAAACACATTGAACTTCAGAAGCTGAAACTCCATAATTACCACTAGAGTTGCCTGCAGGTTACATAATGTTACCGACCTTAGCTAGTGAACCAATTTAATTGATTACATTACTTACCTTCCTTTTGATGTAGCATTATCTCGTTGGACATGCAACATCAGCTTTTAGCACGCGCTACAGGAACATAAATCCACAATCAATTAACATGCACAACACAAACAAATAAAACATTTTCAATTATGTATACAGAGAGCCAAAACGGACAACCTAGATGCACCAAACGAACCGAACCGAGCGTTGCATGATGATTCCAGAACTCTATTCTTACCATTGCAGACTTTGTTTTGGTTAGCAAAACATTTCATCTGCCTGAAAAACAAATCAACACTAGATTAACATGCACAACACCAACAGCAATCACCACCAACATACACAACGATACTCACATATTTATTTTAGTGGTTATTTTAAATATATATATATATATATATATATATATATATATATATATATATATATATATATATATATATATATATAAAAAAACAGATTGACAACAATCATAGATTGGAAATATTACTCTTGCACTGGTATTGCATGGTTCTCTTTTATAGTAATCATTGCATAACTAGCTACATTAATATATTTCTCATTGCATACAATTGTCTTTACTGGTACATGCTCCTTAATAGTAAGTACTTTTTAAAAGACTTTACTGGATTACTAAGACATTACTATACTATTGCATTTAAATTAGTGTACCCTCACTAATGTCTGATTTTCTTATTTTAGTTTGATCATATGAGCTACTAGGGCGTAATAAAGTATAAATTCATATAAAGAATGCTAAAAGTAATAACACTCAATACTCACCATTTATATTTTCTTGGAAGTGATGATGGGGGGCTGGATAACCTTCATGAGCCGTGTGCCCCTGTTCCCTGCTCTGTCTCAGGCATTACTAAGGCTGCAACCACGAGTTGGCTAGAGTTGAAAAGCGGCGCTTAACTTTCTACGCAAGGTAAGCGATAGCCTAAGCAGTTCAGCGATTCAAATTTGATGTATAGAATATACATCGCTAACCCCTAATCGGTGCACAGTGCATCCCTCCGGTCTGAATCAGGTTGTCAAACAGACACAACCTTCAGGGATCGAACGCAAGTACTGCGGGATGTGTGAATAATAGAAAGCAGTTGTACGTCAAAAGTAAAAACAATGCTCGTCGGTTAGATAGACCACTGGATGATGACTATCTGTACCCCGCGATCAGTGAAGAATAGCAAGCGGTTATTTTTAAATCGGTACAAAAGAGGAACAGCAAGAACAGCGTTCCTGAGGAGGAGAGAAGACAGGTATGCAGAGAAGGGGGCTTATGGGAAATGGGCCAATTGGTGCCCAGGGACAGGACTAGGAACAGTGCAACGCAGAACACACAGTATGCTATGAGCATGGAGGAGCAGCGGTGGGGCCACCACAGGACAATCCGTTAGCCCAAGCTCAATGCGCAAACCCACAGTTGAGTCCGTGTTGCTTTGGATAAAAGCATTAGAAGGATACCGGTCACTATACTTTTACTTTACTACACACCACTACAAACATAGTACAAACTAAAAATACGTACAGTACAAACACAGTAAAACACCATAAAACTGATACACAAAAGTAAGCTCAATCCTCAAACCCACAGTTGTGAGTCTGTGTTGCTTTGGATAAAAGCATTAGAAGGATAACGTCACTATACTTTACTTACTACACACCACTACAAACATAGTACAAACTAAAAATACGTACAGTACAAACACAGTAAAACACCGTAAAACTGATACACAAAAGTAAGCTCAATCCTCAAACCTGTGTCTGTGTTGCTTTGGAGAAAAGCATCAGAAGGATACCGGTCACTATACTTTTACTTTACTGCACACCAAGCAAGCTCAAATCCTCAAACCCACAGTTTTGAGTCTGTGTTAGTCCGAGAGGTGAAGGGAAGGAACAGATGTGGTAGAAAAAAAAAAAAAAAAGTGTACTAGCAATAGGGATAACTGCAATCTGGAGATGATTTTGAAACTAGGCCCATTCAAAAATGTGGGGGAGATTCACAAAGAGTGGACTGCAGCTGGAGTCAGTGCTTCAAGAACCACCATGCACAGACGTATGCAAAACATGGGTTTCAGCTGTCGCATTCCTTGTGTCAAGCCACTCTTGAACAAGACACAGCGCCGGAAGAGTCTCGCCTGGGCTAAAGACAAAAAGGACTGGACTGCTGTTGAGTGGTCCAAAGTTATGTTCTATGATTAAAGTAAATTTTGCACTTCCTTTAGAAATCAAGGTCCCAGAGTCTGGAGGAAGAGAGGAGAGGCACAGAATCCACATTGCTTGAAGTCCAGAGTAAAGTTTCCACAGTCAGTGATGTTTTGGGGTGCCATGCCATTGGTTGGTGTTGATCCACCGTTTTCTGAGGTCCAGGGTCAATGCTAGCCTGGAAAATCCAGACCCTGATAATCTGGGTCTGGCAAAGAGCAATGTAAATGGCCCAACTCGAGGGGCGGCAACAAGCATGCATGTAAAAATCTCACTGCATGCAATTGGATAACACTAGACCATGTTTACTCTGAATGATTCCGGACTTCGACGCAATCGGATAACACTATGACCAATGTGTACTGTCCAACGTTGCAGCGCCGGAATGCAAGGGGAAAAAGTAACGTGCATCATTGCTCTTTACCAGTGTCTCGCAGAGACAATTCCATTGTGCTCTCGCAAGAACTCTGGATTTCCAGGGTAGGTCAATGCAGTCGTCTACTAGGAAGTTTTAGAGCACTTCATGCTTCCTGCTGCTGAACAACTTTATGGAGATGCAGATTTCATTTTCCAACAGGACTTGGAAACACAGTGCAAAAGCTACCAGTCCCTGGTTTAAGAACCATGATATCCCTGTTCTTAATTGGCCAGCAAACTTACCTGACCTTAACCCCATAGAAAATCTATGGGGTATTGTGAAGAGGAAGATGCGATACGCCAGACCCAACAACGCAGAAGAGCTGAAGGCCACCAGAGCAACCTGGGCTCTCATAACACCTGAGCAGTGCCACAGACTGATCGACTCCATGCCACGCCGCATTGCTGCAGTAATTCAGGCAAAAAGAGCCCCAACTAAGTATTGAGCTCACACTTTTCATGTTCATACTTTTCAGTTGGCCAACATTTCTAAAAAACCTTTTTTGTATTGGTCTTAGTTAACATTCTAATTTTCTCAGATACTGAATTTGGGATTTTCATTAGTTGTCAGTTATAATCATTAAAATTAAAGTAAATAAACATTAGAAATATATCAGTCTGTGTGTAATGAATGAATATATGAATGTAATTGAATGGAATTACTGACATAAATCAACTTTTTGATGATATTCTAATTATATGACCAGCAAAAAAAAAAACAAGAATAAGAAAAGAAGCTAAGGGTTTTTGTGAGGACAACCTGGAACAGAACCTCCCTGAAAAAGTTTTAGGACCATCTTGCATTGGATGTTCTTCATAGACCATCTTCATCAGATGGCTCTGGGAAAAGGACAGGCACTTACCTCCTAACACCGACCAGAGGGAAGCCATGTGCCTCTACTTCCTGGCCTGGAAAATCCAGACCCTGGTAATCTAGAAAGATTAAGGGTCTGGCCACGAACAATGTAACGGCCCAACTCGAGGGGCGGTACCAAGCATGCAATTGGATAACACTAGACCAATGGGGCAGCCGTGGTCTACTGGTTAGCGCTTTGGACTTAACAAACCAACCAAAGGGTTGCCGGTTCAAACCCCGACCAGTAGGCACGGGTAGGCACCTAACCCCTCACTGCTCCCGGCGCACCGCTGTTGTTGCAGGCAGCTCACTGCACCGGGATTAGTGTGCTTCATCTCACTGTGTGTTCACTGTGTGCTGAGTGTGTTTTACTAATTCACGGATTGGGATAAATGCAGAGACCAAATTTCCCTCACGGGATCAGTATATATACTTATTTATACTTATACAATGTTCACTCTGAATGATTCTGGACTTCGACGCAATTGGATAACACTACGATCAATGTTTACTGACCTCATCAGTAGTCATCAGTTTAGCTTGCCTCTGGCCCGCCTATATCAGATACACCGATTTGATTGGTTCCACAGGATGCAAGGGGTAAAAGTAACGTGCATCATTGCCAGAGTGTCTCGCAGACAATTCCATTGTGCTCTTGCGAGAACTCTGGATTTCCAGGTTATCTACTTCCAGCGTCACACACTAAACTGACACATGACCTGCTGCGCCATAGATATTAGAAAGCTAGATACCGCATTGTCTGTTGGCATATGTGAACGCAGGACAAACACCTTACTGGGCAACATTCGCTGGCAATCAGAGACACCTGTCTGTTTTTCCATCGACCTTTCCATCCACCGTCGCCGCCGACTTGAGCTGCAAAAGATACAGGAAGTCATTCATTTTCAATGGAAGCCGGCTTCTCTCAGCTGCAAGAAGCGGCAAATCCGTCGGCGTCGCGTCTTGAGCGTCAAGCAGAAAGTTGGTTTACCTTATGCTAATGAGCTATGACACGGTTCAGCGGCAAACGACAAACAACGTAGAATGCTGCCACGTCAGAGTGGCCAAAGCATCAAAAGCTTCCCCATACCATTTGACAAGAGTCCTCGACAGGGCGGCCAGAGCAGCTCAAATCGGCGACGGTGTGTACGTACAGTTACTGTGCTTACCTATGCCACCAGCCTGCTTCCAGTTTACAGCCCAGTCTGGATTTGACCGAATGCAGGAAACAGTCTTCCTGTTGTCTTGCCTCCCACAGCCACACACACTCACACCAGAATCCATTTCCTCGACAGGGACTGATGACCCAGTTCATCAACACCTACAGAGAAGAAATAAATCACATGACAAACCTTACCACTTGACAACTACTAATGATAGGGACATGGTCAAACTTTTCCTAATATATAATAACTTCCCCACAGTATCACTATATCTATAGTTAATTATATGGCATGTTACATGATTTCAACTACAGATCCTTTGATTTAGTCTGTATAGTTGCGCTGGAGGCTCGAAACTTTTCCAGCAGTGGTAGGGCGCTTAACCGTAGGACGCTTTTGATAAGCTCTACAGGAATTACAAATAAATATCTCCAGATGTAAATGATTGCGTATCCTATTACTCAAATTCAATTAAACCCACCAGTAGGCTATAACTTAATTTCACAGCCTAAGTAAGTTACACAGTGTTTGAGAGCATTGACTATATAGAACAAACAAAAACAAAACCCTGCGTGGAATTAATCTGGGAAGAGGCTGCTGAAGGTAGGGGTAAGCTACCTTGCTAGTGTGTTTAATTTGGTTCCTAGGTTAAAATATAATGTCGGCTACGTTTTTTGCACAAAATTGCGTCTGCTAAAAAAAAAAACTTAGATAAACACAAACGTGATTTTTTGTGAAAACCCTGACTAGGCCTTCAACGTTAGCCTACTATATTATTTGTTGATATCAAACCTGGAGAGGAACGAATGGCAGCTGTTCCCGAAGTTCACTCGCATTTTTTTGTGGTAACACTTAAATTCTGGGAGTGGTGCTGCGCCGCTGCTGAATACATAGTAGGGGAAACACTGGAATTACATTTCACCTGAAATCGGCCGATAAATCGGCTCTACTTGCATTATTGCTCAGCTCAGATTGTTAGGAGTCTGATCACTGCAGTAAAAAGTCATTGAACATCTTTTTTCACACCACTTTTAATACAGTCTTTTCCCTCATATTTGGCTTGACCAACCCAATGACAAAACAAGCCTACATGTGTGGAGAAGAAATCATTTTATAAAAAGTTATATCCGAGTTCATACCTGCAAACTCAGAATGGCTGAAAAAGGTGACGGATGTCAATTTTCTGGTCACTATTCTAGCATGTCTGGTTTATTAATACCTCTTTTCAATCCATTATTATTTGATATTTTTCTGTGAAGAAATACATCTATCCCTCATGTTATGTTGGTGTCTTTCTGCTCCTCTCGTGTCTACTGAGGCTGCAATGATGACATTCCAACTAAAGGGGCTGGTCTCAGTAATAGGTGCGCTATGTCAGTCTAGAAGCCTAGGTCTCACTTGTTTGCGCGTTAATTATCAAGAATCATGATCTATATGCTACACAGAAAACAAACAAATTAAACACCGGTCACTGACCAGGTCAAAATATTTTGCTAGGTCCACTTCCGGATTTGTTGCAAATAGCTATTTGGCCCTGGAAAGGTCTGCGCTCCCTGAGAATGTCATGTCTTAACAATCAGACAGATGGAAATGATGATGCTAACTGAAATATGTTGTGAACAAGCAATATCTTTCCAAGACAATATTAAATTATGAAAGCTATTAAGCCGAGCTAAATTCACAATCGTACTTGTTTCGCAAAGCAATTTAAAACGGCCAGCTGCAGGAACGTGAATTTTCATTTAACACTTGTTAACTCACCTCCGCAAGTCTTTCATTTAACTCACCGAGGGCAGGAGAAAAGTAAAAAAGTAAAAATGTGATGTTTTACCTCGAGTCTATAGTCAACAGATACACTTGTGTAGCATGTGTTTGTTAACATTTTCTTATTTTCCTTGGTCATATCACTGCTGCAGGCAGGCTATGCCAGTGTTTCCCATACATTGACTAATCTGTGGCGGTGCGCCATTAAATCAAAATCGGCCGCCACATATTAATATTCTATGTTTAATTTAAATTAAATATAAAGATCAAATCCTTGCATTGCCATTGAGCTGCGCTTTTTACGCACGCAGCCTTTCCTTACCCCGCCCCGCTCTCTCATAGCCCGCTGCCCCTCCTCTGCATGTGCATTTAACAAAATATTCAGGATTGTTGTTGCCACATAGAAGCATTGCATAGAAGACGTCTGGCTAAATTGCTATTAAATCCGCTTAGCATCGTGACCATGCTTCACAAATTTGTTCAAAACTGCTGCATTGAAGTTAACTCTGCTAAGGTCTTATCACAAGATAGTAGGCTACATTGAAGAGACTAAACTAAGTTAAGTTATGCAATCAAGCAGTATCTCAAAGCTAACGTTAGAATACTGTTTGGATGTCGAATTTAGCATGCGTAGCCTACTTACAGCTGCTTGTTTCGTTGAAGGGCTCATTTTATTGACTGACACTGAATGTTTACAAAATCCCGATGTAAATGGAAAAGTGTTTTCCAAAATTCAAAAGTGCTTGTCCCAAGGAGAAGTACAACCTTTATTTTAACTATGTAGAAAACGTTATGAATTGCATCCACACATCAGCAGCATTTTAACTGTGTTACTCACGAACGTCTTATGTGAGGCACTCAATTAGACCTATACACTACCAAGACGATCTTAATAAGCCCCCATATACCCCCCCGTTGTCCAAGTCAGCTACCGCCACAAATTTAATCCAATTCTGTGGGAAACACTGTATGCGTAATAGAAAGTGAGATAAAGCTCTCAGAAACAACTGATAGATAGGTCCGCAAAAATAGCACAAAGAGGCCAATCACTTATCTGTCATTCTCTCTCAGTCTTCACTTTCCCTCTCTATCAATCTCGCATGACATCGATGATAGTCTCACTCCAGACTATGGGGATTTTTTCCCTTCTCACATCCAATATCCATTTAAAAATCCAAAAAACGTTTTCATGATGATTTGAGCATGCTACCACAGAACATATTTTCATCATACGCATTGAATTATGGGAGAAAAGTGGGAGTATAACTTGAAGACCACAGGCACCCAAGCCAGCCGTAATTAATCTTGAATTTCCCCTGGGATCAATAAAGTATCTATCTATCTATCTATCCCGACCTTGACTAAATCTCGTCCTGAGCTGGCTATTAACATGCCTTTTAGGCTCACAAAAGTGTTACTTATAGCCTACATATGGACACAAATTGCATGCTTAAATAGCCTAAGAACTATTTTAAAAACTGTTTTGTTAAACTATTCAACCTTAACACTTGCCATCACGCATACACCTTCTTCTCCGACATAGCAGTGGCTTATTGTGCATGTCGCACGTCTCAATGAATTGATACGCGATCTCTTGTGCCCTGATTGTTCTGCATCGGGTCTATTTATAAATGTTGATCCAGCTAACCATGGATTTTGTAGCAGTCTGCTTCTAGAGTGCAGTAATTGACCGTTCGCAAAAGCCACGCCCCCTAGTTATTGTTACTACGCCCGTCAAACTCAGAGTTGTCTAGAAATTCAATGGTACAGTAGCTGTTAAGACTGTAAAAGTTACAGCACAAGAGGCTCTTTTAGAGAGCCACGGACCTAAATTCATTTTCAATCATTTACAATCTGTTGAAAGACTGCAGTATGACATGGAGACACATGTATAAAAACTCATATCTAGCTTTGTTGGGTGACAAACTTAAACGGGAGTGTGATTCACTGATATTAATATTGCTAGCTGTGCTAGATAGACTTGCATGCATGTTAGGACACTGGGCCATGTCATATAAGGAACATGGTGCTGCCAAAAAACGGAAAAATAGCCTAAATTGCAGAGCCACTTCAACTTTATTATTATATGGTGAATAAATGTTATACTACTGTGCACAGCCCACTGATCTATAGCACAGCCCCATGCTTCTCTGACGTGACGAAGCTAGCACGTTATTAGCAGCGGTTAGCTAACTATGCTAACGTTAGTTATCTACAAGTCTCCTCCATGTGACAATCATTTTATACATAATGCTGAAAACAATTTAACATCCTTATTTATCTTACTTACATAGAGTTGACTGTGTGGCTTAATCCACAGATGTGGTGGAACACTGTTTTCGTTATGGTTTGCTAAGGAGTAATGTTAACCCCTTGCTTTAAAATAGTGGAGATCTGGGACGAGAGAATTTAATCTAATTTAACATAATTACAGAAAACTTAAATCAAGATTAAAAGGCATTTTTCTGTATATCGGTGTTGTGTTAATCCCACATGTCATTGGACTGTCCTTTTCAACTCACTATAAAATCCCATAAAACCGGACAAATATCAAGGCTCCCAATACATTTCTATGGAGCCATAAGGTGAAGTTGACGGGCCATGTCTGCCTGCACGGAGCTACTGGACTGCTATTGGCTCATCTGCGTTTGATGGGCGGGGTTTTGCGAACAGTCAATTGCAAAGGACTTCCTCTGCATTAAGATAACATATGAAATGTTAAAATGGAAGCCTTGTGGGGCCAACTATGATGCTGATAATGGAACTCTTGAAACGGTCTATAGGCGAAGCGTCTACACATCACACACCTGCAAAGTGAGACGAGAGGTGATGTCGCTTTTGACGTGAATGTCCACATGGTGCTTTTGGCCCATGAATTAGGGATGGGACTGAAGCATCCCTTCCCTTCACCTGAAAACATACCAGAGGCATGAAACGAGAGTGACAGGTAGGCTATGGAAACATACCAGAGGCATGGCAAGAGAGTGACAGGTAGGCTATGGAAACGGGGATGGGACAGGGATGTTGATTTTGGAAGTCTAATGACCTCTGAAATAGTTTATCCACCTATTGTTAGAGTTTATCCACCTCTCAAAAGAGTTTATTCACCAATTGAATCTTTTATCATTCAAAAATCACACTGTATTATCCACATTCACAATATGTACACTCATCAACACTCTATGAACCATTTAATACCACTGATATTGTTATAAACATTGGACAATACATTGTACATATTACATAGCCATGTCTATTCTGCTCAAGGTAACTGCTAATACACTGCACATATTTAAAACGGTCTTTGTAGTTGTACTCTGCACAATGACAATAAAAGTTTAATCTAATCTAATAACCTCCACCATCATCAAACATGTTTGGAATGCCTTTTTTTAATATCCAATACTGCATAGTGCAGTCCACCTTACCCTGATCACAGAATTCATAGTTTACCCACCTCTTATTTTACCACTACACCCCTGACACCAACACACACACACAAACGTGCACGCACACACACACACAAAATTATGGGTCTGTTGTAATAGTATTGCATTATATAATACATATACATTCTTACAGGACTGGTCATCGACTTTGAGGTCTTATCCTCTTACTGCCATGCTTGTGTCCTAAAGCAAGGTGCCAAGAATGAAGGGAAGATTACTGTAGAGGAATTTGACAACTGGAGGGAGATGCACACTGACTGTGCCAAGAATTTCACAGGGTCTAGTAAGGCAATGGAGCAGGAGGCAGCAAAAAGGATGTGGGCCAGATCAGTCGGTCGCCACCAGCTGTGGTACACCGAGATGCTCTCAGATGGAGATGGCACTTCCTTAAAAGCAGCGCTATCACTAAATCCATACCCTGGGCATGAAATTGTAAAGTTGGAGTGTATTAACCATGCCCACAAACGAATGGGTACAGCGCTCAGAAAATGTAGTGCCGAGCGCAAATTGGGAGGCAAGGATTTGGGGAAACTGACGGCAAACAAATGCAAAACGCTACAAAATTATTACAGGGGGGCAATTTTGAATAATCAGGGGTCAGTAGATACCATGAAAGCAGAGATATGGGCAGGCCTTCTGCACAGTATGTCAACGGACGAAACACCATTACACACTAGGTGTAATCAGACTTGGTGTTGGAATCGGAGGGCAGAAGACAAGACCCCCGAAAGCCACACACGACATGCTTAAAATTACCTTTCCCGAGAGGTGGGCAAGAAACTTCTCACCATCTACCACCGCATGTCTAGCGACAGCTTGCTGGCAAAAACGCAGCATGGGGGCACACAAAATGCAAACGAGTGCCTCAATTCTGTTATATGGGCCCGATGACCAAAAACTGTTTTTGTAGGCGAGAACAGAGTTGAGGCAGCAGCAAGCATGGCCATCTCCTCTTTTAATGAGGGTGCCTCAGCTATGCTTAATGTGATGGCAAACCTATGGTTAGAGAGCACACTAATAACTGTGAACAACATCAAGCAGGCAGACCTTCTCAGGGTGTCAAAAGCAAATGCCAGTCAGTCCGTAAGTGGGTGGATGACAAATAAGCCTGAAAAAAGGAATTTAAAAAAAAAACTTCAAATATCATCCCTAAAAAGTGTTTATATGTGTTGCTGTATCTCTAAACTTGACTAATATACTTTTTTTTTTTTTTTTTGAAAAAAAAAAAAAAAAAAAAGTGAAATATATATTTATATGCGAATTTGTCACGTTAGTGCCTAAAATTGTCATATGGTGTGACGTGAAAATAATTTGAAATAAAATGAAAATTAGATACTTTTTTCTACTTTAATTTATGTCACTGTACATTTTAATCATGTTTGCTTTGATATGCAACATTTCCTTGTGAACATTTAGAAGAAAAACCTAACATTTAACAAGTTATTTTGTCAAGGTGGAGAATGCTCCTAAATGTAACCAGATATTTTAGCTTAATTCTGATATTTCTTGTAAGAACTCACTCAAAATTCTTGAGGTTCTTGCAGATACCATTTCCTTTGTGTGCTATTGATGTTTTAATGATTTTTCAATTATAAAGTCTTTTTTTGTGACATTATTTAATGTCACATCAAATGACATGGTGTCACGCCATATGATGAACTGCACCACTCCACCATGTGTCAGAGCAAAACAGGGTTTTTAATGACAATAAAATCATTTACAATGACTTTTGAAGTCACTCTATGAATGGTGTATGTATGTAACAGCAAAATAGATGAAAGTTTAGTATTTATTTTTTTTTAAACTTACATGGCAACATAAAAGAAAAAAGTATGAGAAATATGAATTGTACAGATACATTTTTTCCCCAATTATCACAGATTTAACAAAAAAACATATCTGAATTTAAAACATGTTTTTACAAGATCTTTTATGTAAAAATGCAATTTGGTCATAGGGTGTGACAGAAATGTCATCTAGTGTGACTAGTGAGAAAAAGCTGTCACACCATATGATGCAGCATCACACTATGACATTTTGACAGTTAAACTAATTTTCTAGACAGTTAAATACAGCGAACTATTATTTAGCATGCAACTGACCACATGGCAGCAGTGCTTTTTAAGAATTCATGAAGAATATTTGTGAAAAATAGCTACTTTTTAGGCAAATGATGTCACACCATAAGACACTAAAATTTGGCCACGATTGATGATGTCCAATTCTAAGCTTTTTATCTAAAAAGCAGAAGTCACCTCTTGACCATGCCAATTACTCCTGACATTCTATTGTTACTTCCTGGTTAAGCAGGGTCCTCTTCACAATAATAATGTCCAAATGAATGCCCAGTCAAAATATACAATATAGTGTCACGCCATATGACAACCATTTTATGGACAAAATATATTTGATTATAACTTAGTTGGACAGCATGCATAAACATCAAAACTTTCTGTGGTTGTAAAAAACATCCAATTATTTTATATGCATGGTAAAACTTTAAAGTAATTATACTCTTTATGGATATACACTCTTTTTAGGAAGTTCGCACACATGGTGGACAGTCACACAATGACATTTTTTATGTTTGGATGATTATTTTAAGTCAAACGTTAAATACAAAGCCAATAAATTTAATGACAGAACTTGAACCTACCAGACCTACAACATTTCCATATCAATTCTTAACAATTGCCATTTTTTATAAGTGTGTGACACATGGACAGTCTGAATTCTGCTATTTGTCATCTACCCAAGTGCGAAACGCAAACGAAAATTAGTGGTAGCAATATATATCGTCTGCGATAATATCGTGATTGTCGTGTTAACAATGTGCAAATTCACATTATCGAGTATTCAAATTACTCCGAAAAAAAAACACTTCAAAACACGCATTAAAACTCCAGCAGGGCCAACCATAGCAAAGAATACCAAGAGTATGAAAAGCTTCGAGACTCCGCTGCCCAAGAAAAGCCGACATCGGCTAAGGTACCCGCTGCACAACACAGTCAGCAAACTTAAGCGGAGTTGTTTAGCAGAAAGGTGCCTTACGATAAGAAAAGCAACAGGTGGCAAGACATTACAAATGCTATCACCAAGTTTATAGCTAAAGAAATGCTGCCGATTCAGTTGGTGGAGAAAGAGAGCTTTATAGAACTCACTAGTGCTTCCTGCGGAAACTCAGGCGAGCAAGTGCTCCACCAGCCATCATGACCACATTCTACCGAGGCACCATTGAAAGCATCCTCTCCAGCTGTATCGCTGTGTGGGGCGGAAGCTGCACTGAATACAACAGGAAAGCCCTGGAGCGCATAGTGAACACAGCTGGAAGGATTATTGGTGCTTCACTCCCCTCCCTGAAGGACATTTACACCACCCACCTCACCCGCAAGGCGACCAAAATTGTGAGTGATGCAAGTCACCCCGCTCACAATCTGTTTGATCTACTGCCCTCTGGGAAGAGGTACAGAAGCCTGCGCTCCCGCACCACCAGACTCACCAACAGCTTCATACACCAGGCTGTTAGGATGCTGAACTCTCTCCCCCCTCCACCCTCAGCTACTTACATCCTTGGACCCACAATGGCCGCCTTGCACTACTCCACTTGCACACTTGTACACTTTGCAACTTGTTGTTGTCCTGAAAACACTTCTGCTGCTCTTACATAACTTGCACCACTATGCCACCACATTTCTTTCTTACTTAGGTCAAACAGAACTACCTCAGCCTTTTATTGGCCTGACTTTGCACTACTATTCTATTGACTGTCTATGCACAATTTCAACCAAATTTTGCTGCTCTTATTTCTTCATTGTATATGCCCTCTTATTTACTTATTTTTTTGTTTACTTGAATGTTATGTTTGTCTGTGGTCTTAATTGGCAAAATATGTCTTGTCTTCACCGTGGGATAGTGAGAAACGTAATTTCGATCTCTTTGGATGTCTGGAGCATGTGAAGAAATTGACAATAAAGCTGACTTTGACTAGTGCAGTGCCAGTTCAAACATGCCATTCCTGAAGAAAACCCATAGCCCAATTACATGCCCACAGGTATGCCTGCTTTAAAAATAGGATGATAGGGAAACATCATTATGTGGCCTCTAATACATGTGTAATAAATTTAGGCATGGCTGCATGTTACATTTCTACAGATCAGAATGACATAAGCCTAACAACTGTTTTGAGTTAAGGCTAAATGTGTATTAAGCTTACTGAATAACTTCCTAATACTGAAGACAAACCATTTTGTGGAATGATGCATCATTGTCAGAAATTTGCAACGATGTGACTCAAAAACAGTCTTTAGCATAAGTGACGTCGCTCAGTCTGCCACTTGTTGTTGTCTAGCTATGTGGCATTGGCCTATCGCTCGTTTCAATTTGGGACCTTGCAGTCGGAATTGTCGTTTGTTTAGTCAAAGTCTCAAGTCCAAAGCAGCCTAGGCTATTCGAAGCGATATTGCACTTTTATTTTGAGTGCTCACTACTACATACCCGTGTTTGTTGCTGGCGTGTTGTTGCAAAATCTGCGTAATCATTTTATGCAAGCAAACTGCATACAGGGAGTCTTTATTGTTGAGGTCAGACATGATAATCATCTTGCATCTTAACCCACAAGCGGTTCCTGAGTAATCCGTTTTTTAAATTGCGACTGACTATCATCAAAGTGAGACCTGTCAGTACACGATCCATGGGGTGGAGCTCCCCTGAAACTGGTCCCCATGGAAACAGTGCAGTGCAGCAATAAACGTCCTACGTAAATAAGCATATTTTGAAATATGCATTCAAAAATCGAGAGTGCACACCCTTGTGCCACGTGCGAGCCACATACGAAATCTTAGGTCAGTCTGACAAACGGTCAGCGAGATATGCGTGCCACAGACGCTTCTTGCTTTATAGAGATGAATACACTAGACTCCAGATATACAGTGCCAAGTCGAAAGTATTTCAGCTCAACTGCCCTCCCCAACTTATATGACTCATATCGCCTAACTGTGACAAATAAACTGCAAAGATGTCACACTTCGCAACCACTACGGATTTATGGTCGAGCAGAACATCCGAGCCGTACCTCTCCTTGACTGCATTTCATCGACGAATCTTGGCTACTCCAGCACTTTTGCTTTGCAAACATCTTACTTCCCAGATGACCATACAGGCGTCATCATTGTGGTGCAAACGTTGTCAGTGCACTCAGAGTTAACAGGACGAGGCTACCTTGTTTTGGGCACAGACTCCATATTGCCATTGGTAAGTGGCCTACTTTGATTGCTTCTATGAAATGCAGTTGATGTTGAAAGTTATTTTGTTGTTTGTACCATAATGACAAATAAAGGAACAAAAATAGGCAAAGCTTGTACACTAGGTTGAAATTGACAATTGAACAAATACTAGGCCTACATGAAATTAACAGTAATTAAACTGTAATAGACAAAATCATAACAGCAATAAACAAATGCATATAAATTTAGTGTAAAGGTAGGCTACTGTTAGGCCTACATATCTGACAAGGACATCAAATCATTAAACTGTGATATTGTCTCACAATAAATGTTGTTCTGTATTTAATGTTTTCCAGAGAGGAGCATGCGGGATCCTAGAGTAGACAGAGCCATTGGAGTTTTGCAAGAAGGTCGTTGGAGCTTTTTCCCCATTGCTGGAAAATGAGTGGAGCACTTAGCGCTGCCCAAGACCAGCTGAAGCTCCCAGACCATAAACTCATCACAGAATCGACAACAAGATGGGGCTCAAGACAGCGCATGACGGAGAGATTTATTGAGCAAGAAAAGGCCATGTGCTGGAAGCAGACAAAAAGTGCAGGCATCTTATTCCAACATGGAAGCAGTGAGCAAAGCGCTTAGAGTTAGAGTTTACAGATGCTTATTCCAACATGGCAAGATGTTGATGTGCTGGAAGCAGTGAGCAAAGCGCTTAGTGTTAGAGTTTACAGATGCTTAAAACCTGGCTTGGCATTGTTCAACTCTGAGGTCCTGGCAGTGAAATCTGATGACACAGATCTAACCAAACACATAAAAAAAACAACCATCCTGGAGTACCTGAACACCAAGTACAAAGAAGACTGTGTGGATGACCTGTTAAGTTTGACATCCACACTTGACCGCCGCTTCAAAAACCGGTACAATGATGATGACCAGATTAAAGCCATTACGTCAACAATAACCACTGAGCTCATGGCTATGACAGTGGAAGACAGCCCTACCTCAGGACCCTCAACTGCTGCAGCTTTAACTACAGCTGCAGAAGGTGGAGCAAGTGGTGGTGGTGATGATGACACCTGGGAGGCAGCAAAAAAGACCAAAAAGTCTTTTGGGAGTTACTTTAAAAAACACAAAGTCAGAGGAGAGGAGTCACTGGCCACTGCCATTGAAAAGGAGCTCAAGAGCTACTTAATGATACCCGAGGTGGACAGTGACTTTAATCCACTTGATTGGTGGAAATCACAGGAGGTAAGTTTCCCCAGACTGGGGAAACTTGCTAAAAAATATCTCTGCATCCCTGCCTCAAGCAGCCCTTCAGAAAGGGCATTTAGCACTGGTGGAAATGTTGTAACATGTCACCTTGCTGCACTTAAACCTGACACTGTGGACAGACTGGTGTTCTTGGCCAAGAGGCCTATAATGTTCTATAATCTATAAAGTTCCAGCATCTGTCCATGCCAGTGTGTGCTGTAATAATAGTGACTAAATTTTATTTGTATAAATTGTGGACCTTGTTTATATTAATTAATCATACATACATACATACATACATACATAATTATTTAAGGTAATCTGATTTGGAAGTGCACCTTTTGGGCAGATTTTCCTTTGTATTTTTGTGTAATCTACTGGGCAGTACTTGAAGTTAGGTATTTGTTCAATAAGGCCATAGGTTGTAAGGCAATAAGGCCATAAGGTTATATGGTTGTGTGCAATATGTTACAGATCAGAGCACTTTGTTTACAGATGCTATTTGCTCATTATTATTATTTCATCTTGCTTGTATGCTGCACAATTTACATTACAGCAGAAAAAAGGAACAGCTGGAGGACAAATTGGAACTCATTAGGTTGGCAATAGGTCATTAACATGATTGGGTATAAAAAGAGCATCTTGGAGTGGCAGCGGCTCTCAGAAGTAAAGATGGGCAGAGGATCACCAATCCCCCTAATGCTGCGCCGACAAATAGTGGAGCAAAATCAGAAAGGAGTTCCACAGTGCAAAATTGCAAAGAGTTTGAACATATCATCTACCGTGCATAATATCATCCAAAGATTCAGAGAATCTGGAAAAATCTCTGTGCGTAAGGGTCAAGGCCGGAAAACCATACTGGATGCCCGTGATCTTCGGGCTCTTAGACGGCACTGCATCAAATACAGGCATGCTTCTGTATTGGCAATCACAAAATGGGCTCAGGAATATTTCCAGAAAACATTGTCTGTGAACACAATTCACCGTGCTATCCGCCGTTGCCAGCTAAAACTCTATGGTTCAAAGAAGAAGCCGTATATAAACATGATCCAGAAGCGCAGACGTCTTCTCTGGGCCAAGCCTCATTTAAAATGGACTGTGGCAAAGTGGAAAACTGTTCTGTGGTCAGACGAATCAAGATTTAAAAGTTCTTTTCGGAAATCATGGACGCCGTGTCATCCGGACTAAAGAGGAGAAGGACAACCCAAGTTGTTATCAGCGCTCAGTTCAGAAGCCTGCATCTCTGATGGTATGGGGCTGCATTAGTTCATGTGGCATGGGCAGCTTACACATCTGGAAAGACACCATCAATGCTGAAAGGTATATTGAGGTTCTAGAGGAACATATGCTCCCATCCAGACGACGTCTCTTTCAGGGAAGACCTTGCATTTTCCAACAAGACAATGCCAAACCACATACTGCATCAATTACAACATCATGGCTGCGCAGAAGAAGGATCCGTGTACTGAACTGGCCAGCCTGCAGTCCAGATCTTTCACCCATAGAAAACATTTGGCGAATCATAAAACGGAAGATACGACAAAGAAGACCTAAGACAGTTGAGCAACTAGAATCCTACATTAGACAAGAATGGGACAACATTCCTATCCCTAAACTTGAGCAACTAGTCTCCTCAGTACACAGACGTTTAAAGAGAAGAGGGGATGCCACACAGTGGTAAACATGGCCTTGTCCCAACTTCTTTGAGATGTGTTGTTGCCATGAAATTTAAAATCACCTAATTTTTCTCTTTAAATGATACATTTTCTCAGTTTAAACATTTGATATGTCATCTATGTTCTATTCTGAATAAAATATGGACTTTTGAAACATCCACATCATTGCATCCTGTTTTTATTTACAATTTGTACCTTGTCCCAACGGTTTTGGGATTGGGGTTGTGCACTAGTTCCACTAGTATTGTGTGCGTCTTTGAACTGTTTTTACTTCAATACTTACATGTTAAAGAAAATAAATAAGAACTGTTTTCCTTCAACATTGTGCCCATTATCATCAGTGATTAAGTAACTCAGACTTTTAAAAACAAATTTTTAATGGATATCGTCTAATTAGCGTTATCGGTAAAATCGCCAAAAATATCAAGATATTATTTTTTGTCTCTGACAGCAAGAGATGTCAGAGGGAACGACATATGGTGCCGGAATGGACATTTAGACTAGAATGATGTGACATCTACTGTTGTTCTTGTTCTGTGTCCATTCAACTGTCTAGCGTGGGTTTTGTAGGCAACTTTGTGTATGATACGCCAATGTTGTCATTGAGTTACTGCAGTTGTAGGCCTTATATGCCTGCCATGTTATTAAATAATCAATTTTCATGAGCTTGAGACGTTCCATATTCCATAAGGGCCTGAGCATTTATTCTGTTTCTGAGCAATTGCTTCCAGTAAAAATGTATTAAAATCCCTTATTTAAATCTTTAAATGTCATTTTCTCAAAATGAGTTTTTTTGTCATTCTCTGGTAGATACATCTCAGCCTATGTAGCACCTATGTACACCAACATTTCCAGTAATACACTTAGCAGTATTCTACCTTAAGATATTTACAAAGGGATTTGTTAATAAATCATTCCTGGCCTGATTTGTGTGACATTTTAATCAAATATTATATATTTTGATTTACTACGTAATGAAAGCAGATATCCTGAAATCCCTCTAATTTTGTTTCCCTCGTGTGTTAACAAAATGAAGGAAAAAAAAAAAAAAAAAAAAAAAAAAAAAAAAAAAAAAAAAAATTCCTGGCTCTCATATATGTTCAGAATTATATACCGAAAATATATGCAAAATCACGCATATTCAATTAGATAATGCATAATTTGCATAATTAAACATACAAATTTCAAAAACTTGCAATGCATTTTTTTCATACTTAAGTAATCAATTGAGGGAGTTCCATGGTGCTATCTATTATTTAAAAATGTTACCCTATTCACCTGTAGTGTCTCGCCTTAAGTCTTGTAAACCCATATTTAGCAGCAAAAAGGACATAGACAGCATATTAAATTAGATGAAAATGTTCACTAGTTCATGGGAAATACACGATCAATTCGAATTTCATGTCAGCAACATGTTGCATGTGCTGCTTCACCTCTTCATTTAACAACATTCTGTTTAGGAACTGAGAAGACCAGTAATTACAGTTTTGATCATTAAATGTTGTCCCATTCCTGGCCAATATAGGATTTCAGTTGCTCAACAGTACGAGGTATTTAATTATGTTTTTCATTCCATGCTGCACCTAATTTGACAGGTCTGGACTGCAGACAGGCCATTTCAGCACCTGGACTCTTCCTCTATGGAGAAATACAGGTCTGCTTTAAATGCAGTGCCATTTGAGGTCCAAAAGACCACAGCCATCCAATATTGATTTTCAGCTCTATGCCTAGTTTGCAAATATTTATCTGGATTCTCTAAATATTTTAATGATATTATGTACTGTATGATGAACTCCCCAAATACTTCACAACTTCATGTTAAGATGCATTAAAATTACATTGTTTCATCATTTGTCCACACAGAGTGATGAATACCCCTACATCTTAAGAGACTTTGCCTCTCTGGGATGCACTTTTTCATTCCCAATCATGTTTCCAGTTTGTTACCCTAATTACATTCCTCCTTTTGTTCAATACATGTTCAGTAGGCTAGCCTACCATTGTTGCAGGAATCAAATATAAGGTATCCATTCCATTTTTACTAATTTTTCACACATTCCAACATAAAGAAGCAGAATGAGAAACCAGTCATAATAGTCATGGGGAGATTCCTTCCAAACTGCCCTATCACGTCTTTGAAATTACGTCATGAGGGCGGGGTTTCAGCTTGTGCAGTCGGTGGAAAGACAATGGCAAGAACTGAAGAGGCACAGGCTCCCGCAATATTTTAAGGTCATGTAGCATTGTGATAAGTTCCTTTTTTTCCCAAAACCATGGTTATATTATGAAAGCCTAATATCCATCTCCTCCCCAGCATGCCAATAACCAGGCAGCTTTTTAATACCCCAATATCATTAGCAGATCCCCTGCAAACTGGCAGGCTGTGTTAAATCAGCCCGGGACCTTCAACTGTGTTCCCAACCTTTACAGCACCAAAAAAGCCACCCACTCACCCTCCACATTCAGAAGAATCTTTTCAGCAGTCATATTCTCAGCCGGCACGTAACATGGAATGTGCAGTCGACAATACTGACAACAACAACAGGGATCAAATCACTAACTCTGATTGCAATTCGGCTGTTTGATATTGTTGGGGTCCCTGCAATAGAAATGGTACTGACAGTAGTTTTGAGAACATGCCGGGACCCAGTAGGCCCATGACATTCTCTATTCCTGTATTGATTAGCAATAGAACGGATCAAGACCATCGACCTTACAGGGTAAACCAGTCAAAATCCCCTACCTGTACCACAACAACCACAAAATTCCCCCGCACCTCATATTACCTTAACACTTAGAGTAAAACTAGCACTTCTGAATATAAAATCTCTTTCAAACAAATTATTTTTAGTCAATGCTTTTATCTGCACACACAACCTCGATTTTCTACTTTTAAAGGAGACAAGGTTAGATCAAGCAAACAGTGCTACTACCCTCATAGAATCAGCCCCCCCACATTTCAGCTTTCTAAGTGCTTGCAGAACAAAAAAAAGGGGATAGGGGGATAGCCACAATATTCAAAAAATCCTTTCAGTTCAATCATTGGGTGACTTTGTATCATTTGAATACCTGTGTGCACTCATTAAATCATCTCCTCAGATTTTACTACTGACTATTTACAGGCCTCCAAAACACTCAGCTAAAGTCTTTCATAATAGTTAGGTGAACTGTTGTCAACTAACTGCATAGAGTTTGACTATTAGATCTAAACTTGCATGTGGATAATCCTGAAAACGGTTATGCCAAGGAATTAATAGCACTACTTGATGGCTTCAACCTAACACCGCATGTACAGGGGCCAACACACACTCTTGGCCATACCCTCGACCTTATCACAAATGGTCTCAATGTCTCTACAACAGTTAAAGATCTGTGGCCCGTTGCACAAAAGCAGAATTAAGATATCCGGGATAAGTTACTGAGCTGCGCTCAATGAATCCAAAACTAGAGCGTACAGGCTTAATTGGTTGCACAAAGACCAATCCAGGATGAGCAGACACGGATTCATCAAGCCAGGTGAAACCTATCCTGGATAAGTGTGCGCTCACAGCTCCCTCAAATAGACCCCGCCACCGATCCACCATGGCAACTAGAGCGGCTTCATTGCTTCTTCTACGGTGTAAAGTAGGTAGCGATAGCCTTTTCACAACAGCAACAAACAGCAACACTAGGATGGTCCTTATTTCGAAAGTTGCTAAACAACTACAGGCCCATATCCAATCTACCTTTTCGTCTCTAATCAAGTAACCATTTTCCTAACATCAAATGGGTATTTTGATTACTTTGTCAGGTTTTCGGGCAAATCACAGCACTGAAACAGCCCTTAAGGTTTTAAATGGCATGCGCCTCAATACAGATGCAGGCAAAACATCGGTCCTAGTGCAGCATTTGACACTGTAGATCACAACATATTACTACACGCTGTGAAATAATTTAAATATTCTCATGAGTGAATGTCTATTTCTAAAATGATACAGGGTTGAATCCAAGTGAAGTTTAATGTCCCATATCGACAGCAAGTAGCCTACACTATCATAACAGGTTAATTGTAGTACAGGAGAAACTTTTCAATTAATACAAATTAGAGGTGAATATCGGTATCGGCCAAAATGAGCTTGTAAATATCGGCATATCGAATATCAGCTAAAATTCAATATTGTGTATCCCTAATGAAAACATTAGCCTGTTTCATGTATGTGTTATAACGTCTTGGCTTCCCATTTTAAATCCTCAACTTTGTCAAAAACGATTCAGAACAATCTACTTGAAGTTTCAACTACCATTTAAAAATGAAACAGACAGCACCGTTTTTTTTTGTGGCATATTGATAAGACCACTTGACATTTCATGCAAAGTACAATTGTCCACTATAGATATTGATGTGGCTGGAGTGATTGATTCAGAAACATTTTCTAGGATTCTTTAATGTATCAGGAGGCAAATGCAAAGTGGATTTTTAGTTTTGTAGAAGGCAGTGACCGAAACAAACCGGTTGGTTAAACATATGCCAGAGCAGCTCCTCCTGGTATAATTTCTTAATGTGAATTTCTTAAGTGAACACTGCATATGCGCAGTTTGTTGTTTTTTATGTGTAAGGGTTCAATCTAGTGTCAAGGAGTGGGTATCCCAGAGGCAAGAATGTCTCTCTTAAATAGGCTACTGAATTTGACATTGCTTAGAGCCTGCACTATATCTTATGTGGCATAATTAGTAGCTTAGAATATTGGAAGGTTGTTGTTTCAAGATGTTGTGGACATCAACTGGGCATTAATACACTTGGTTTATAAAAATTTTATTTTTTTGCAGTGTATAGCTGAACAAACTGGTTGGATAATGGCATTGGATGGCAATGGCAATTGAGTGATAGCTGTGTGGTGGTAGGCTCTTTTGTAGGCTTCACTGTGATTAATGTCACCAATTAGTGCGTGGACCACCAATTAAAAAGTGGAGATTTTGTTTTCGAGGGCATGACCATAGATAGCATAGTCTTTGCAAGCAATATGTCTAACAAAAATATGCAAACTTAAAATACATAAACCTTGTTTACTGTCCTGTCTTAGGCCTACTACACCCCACTTGTGGCCTGTACTTTTAGATGGTGGATTTCTCAACAAATTACCCTGTCTAGCTCTCTGACTGATCAAACGACATAGCTTTTGTTTATGCCATTGTAAACAGTTCAATGTCATCATGTGTCTCATACATTCAACCTCGCCAACTTTAGCAGGTGTGTTAAGACGCAAAAGGTGTGTTAGGCACAATGTTCGTTTCCGGGTCATAATTTTATAACTGTATCACTAAAAAAAATACCACCAGCCGCCACTTTGTTACACTGTATACTTAGCCCACTACACGCACACAAGCGGCGGCAAGGAGAGGGCTAGGCGTCTGCAAGCGTATTCGTACCGCAATAATGGACACATACCGTAACATGGGAGCTAAAATAAAACTGACACGCTCACGCCACGCAGGCAGCGTGCAGTGGCCAAAATGCGCAAGGACGCATGCACGTGTGTGCAAACCTGCACCTAGAACTTTCATCGGAGAAACTATTCATGGGTTTCATCAGGTCCCTTTCCACAGGTGTATTAAATCAAGCACCATGCAGTCTGCATTCATAATCTAGGTGCTTGATTTTATACACCTGTGGAAAGGGACCTGATGAAACCCATCAATAATTGAGCCTCACCCTAACCCCCAAACGTTTTAAGTTAACGGCATGAGCGATTTCCAACATTTTCACGACATAAAAAACAACTAGAAATATCAGTTATGTCGTCAGCAGTGGTCAAAATGCTATACTATAATAAAGCCTCACTCTAACCTACAAAGTTTATGTTCACGGCATGAGTGATTTCTACCATAACAAAAAACAAACTCGAATGTTGCTGGTTCCAAATGTGTCAAACCCATAACTTCTCAAACACGAATGCAAATTAATTGTAACCTTAACTTAAGGCAACATCGGTTAACGCTTTAGTTTCTCGGGAAATAGTCTTACACTTCAAAATAACTCACTAAAGACAGTAACGTTACTTACTGTTCGTTTGCCAGGTGGCAGGTCGATCAGGGCGTTTCGGCTGCTCGCGACCTAGAATATAAATAGTCACGTTAGCCAAAATCAATAAATTTGAGGAATCATTACCCATTTGCTAGCATTTCCTAGCTTGAATAACGACAACACGATCAAAAATACCTGGTCAACCTTTGTTACATTAGTTTCTTTACCACATTAATCACAAAATAAGCGTAGAGGTAGCCTTCTCTTTTTCCTCCTAAAATGACAGATGCGGTCATATGGACGCTGCTAAGATGCTAACGTTAGTGCTAGGTTCGCACGAGGACCACCTTCAGATTGGACTCGCGACTCGTAAAACCAAAAAAGCTCCAGATAAATACAGGTGTTTACCTTATTTTTCTCGGATTAGACTATACATTACTAAAATGCAATGACGAATCAATACATGTACAGTATGCGTTAGATTGTGAGACAAATTAACTTACCTCCGTTCACATGAAACAGGCAGTCGAACTGAACTTTTTCACCAAGCTAGCTAACAGGTGAAGCAAATGTCCACGTTGACGCCAACCATACAAAGGCTGTACTGCTAGATAACACTACTTTATAATGCATATGGTTCTCACTCGAAATACAATTAGCCCATTTAAAACTAAAATACTGAATAAACACCATGCACTTCTTGCCTGCCCTGCACAACTCTTCTCTCCGCCATCATCATCTGATCTGACCACGGATGATGAGCCAAACCATGCAGCGTAGTAACCTTCCGCAACAAGTTTGTGTAGTTAAATTGGATGTTTGATTTCGTTATTGAATTGTTAGCTAAAGTTAAAACATGTAAACGCAAAACTTCACGTATGATCCACTCACCAAGATGTCGAATACTTCACCATGAAATAAATCTGTCAATGTGTGTGCCCTATTTGGTTTCAGCGGATGGATTCAAATTTGACAGTTGAGGTAAAACAGCAGCAGCAGAGCCTACGTCTCAACACAAAGTAGTCCACAGGCTGACAAGCTTGCTGAACAACCCAGACAGCGAAATGTATTTTTATTTGGGCCAGGTCTTCGCTAAACGGACCTGGGCCGGGCTCATTCTTTCCAACGGCCCAAATACCGTAACAGATTGGAATTATGGATCAGAGACAGATCTTGACCAGAACTGGTCCAGTAGCCTACAGTTATTAATGACTTGGCATTTGGTGCGGATCTGGCCCAGATCACATTTTTGTTCCAACCATTCACTTAATCAGCTGATTCTAGCACAACTCTGAAGCCAGGAATATCAGCTAATTAGTGAAAATAATAATAATAATATAATTTATTTATTTATATAGCACTTTTCAAGCACAAAGTACAAAGTGTATCAGAAAGGCATCTATATACCGATTATGCCCTTGAACATTATAAGCTACAATGCCATCCTTATGGTCAGCTCACACTGTAAGGAAATGTCCAGTAAAAAAACAGTGTTCCAAGGCTCCATGACTTTGTTAACACAGGGCATCTGAACATAGAAAACAAATTTGATAATTTTCAAAACAATTTGATTGTTTTGAGAGAAAAGAATAGTCAATCGGTCACATTTGACCGCAAACAAAACAGGAGGGTTAACTCTAAGTTAATGTAAAATAACAACATTAACTTCCTGTAAACTAGGAAACAACTGGCAGGATTTCCAGGATCTTAAGAGCATTTTACGCATGATTAAAATTAACTCTTGAAGTGTTAATGGAACTTTTCCCTCCAAATTTGACACTAGTGATTTTACTGTTTTCCAGACAATAAAAAGAATGATCTTACATGTGCTGTGTAGATTTCAGGTTGGTTTATGCCTTCCCCAAATGCAAAACAATACTATGATAATGTTAATTGGATGTGAATTAACAGGAAAGAGATGAAAGAGAAGAAAACAATTAAGTTTGATTAAACAACAATGAACAGAGTGTAATTTAACATGTCTCTTTTGAGAGCAAAGTGCAGTATTTTAAAATAACAGGTTTATAATGTTGAAATCTGGGTGTAAATTAACGGTAAACATTTAGAGTGTGAATGTGCAGGTGTTCCAGGAATGCTGAGGATACAAACATGCAAAATCAGTAAAATGAAGGACTTGGTAGAATTTGAATGCTACATTGGAACAGTACCCTGGAAATCCAGAGTTCTCGCGAGAGCACAATAGAATTGTTTCTGCGAGACACACTGGCAATGAGCAATGATGCACGTTACTTTTACCCCTTGCATTCCGGGGAACCAGCTAAACTGATGAAGACAGCGCTGCAACATTGGAGGACGGTCGTAGTGTTATCCGATCGTGTCGAAGTCCGAAATCATTCAGAGTAAACATGGTGTAGTGTTATCCAATTGCGTGCAGTGAGATTTTTAAATGCATGCTTGTTGCCGCCCCTCGAGTTGGGCCATTACATTGTTTGTGGCCAGACCCTTAATCTTTCTAGATTACCAGGGTCTGGATTTTCCTGGCTATTGGAACAGTACATCAGCGGGACTTGATGACAACAGCCTTCAAATAGTAGCCATTAGGCTATAAGGATCCCTCCATGAGTTTGAGAAACGATGTCAAAGTCCCTTCAGTAGAAGCAGATCGGCCCTATTTTAAAAACCCTCTTCGCTCTAATGAAATAAATTGCTTATTCATTTACAGTATGGTTCATCTCCTGTGTCTTAATTTTCTTGAGAATATTTCTATATATAATTAATGTTTTATTGCTTTTAAATTTGATAAAGGACAAGACAACAATAATAACAGTATAAAATGACACAATTTATTCAAAATATGAAGTTAAGGCATAATAAAGGCCCAGGATAAAGGACAGTGCAGCATATCAGTGTGTGGAAAGGGCTTTAAAAAAGAAATAGAATAAATGTTCAGTAAAAATGGGTAAAACAACAGTAGCTTGGGCCTGAAATAACATGGCATCAGAGTGAGATAACCACAGCACATCAATCACAGCATTAGGCAGTGTGCAGACTGTGCACACAGAACAGCCTGGTTTAGAACAACAGCGGCACACAGACATGTTTTTTTTTACAGCACATTGATCACAACATCGGCAGTGTAAGGTGTGTAAGCACAGGTGCAGAACAACTGCCTGGTCTAGAACCGCAGGACATCAGGGAGGAACAGACACGGCATACAATTATAAGCACAGGTGCAGAACAACTGCCTGGTCTAGAACCGCAGGACATCAGAGAGGAACAGACACGGCATCCAATTATAAGCACAGGTGCAGAACAACTGCCTGGTCTAGAACCGCAGGACATCAGGGAGGGAGGAACAGACACGGCATACAATTATAAGCACAGGTGCAGAACGTCAACAGCGGCACATCAGGGAGGAACAGACATGGCTTTTTTTAAACAGCACATCAATCACAGCACAGTCAGTGTAAGGTGTGTAGCAGGTGCAGAACAACAGCCTGGTTTAGAACAGCGGCACATCACAGACAAGGCATACAATAATAAACAGCACATCAATCACAGCACAGGTGCATAGGCAGTGTGACGTGTGTAAGCACAGGTGCATAGGCAGTGTGAGGTGTGTAAGCACAGGTGCATAGGCAGTGTGAGGTGTGTAAGCACAGGTGCATAGGCAGTGTGAGGTGTCAAATCACAGGTGTACACAATGCAGTGGCATGACAATATGACACTCTGAGGGAAGAAGACAGTTGTATGACAGTGTGATACAGGTGAGGCTACCAAGTCCCCGAAACTGTCCATGATCCCATCCTGAGTGTGGACCGGTGTTGGTGAGAAGCCTCCACACCACGGCAAGGTCCCGGTCTTCGTGGAGGTAGAACTAAAGAACAAAACACACACACTGAACTATATACACTGCACCCCGGCATAAGGGTGAAGTGAGTCCGGTGCTCAACTCTTGTCTTTCTCCCGCATCTCCCTCAACCTCCCCGCTGCCGCCACACAGAAAGTGTCCGACTTGTAGCCGGAGTGTCCAGTCTCCTTCCGCCTGGGCTGTCCGCACTGTCCGCACACATGTGGAGTCTTGGCCCTGCTCCCCTTCCTCCACCTGTAGTACACGGTGGAGTACGGCACATAGGGAGGAGGAGCAGTGGCAGGGCCAGCTGTGGCAGGGTGTGCTGCAGCAAGTGGCGGAAGGAGCTGTGCCGCTGGTGGGAGGAGTTGTGGCGCTGCAAGTGTCTGAGGGAGGATGGGGAGTGGGGGGGGCGTTGAGGAGCACCATCACCCTCTGGTGGTGCCGCTGGCCGGGCCGGGTTAGCCGCCACCACTGTCTGTGCACCAGCACCTCAGCTGGGGGACGATCCACCGCCGCCGCTGGGCCTGCCGCTGCTGCCACCACCACTGCTGCCGCCGCCGCTGCTGCTGCTGAGCCCGCTGCTGCAGCTTGTCGTGGTGGTGGCTGTGGTGGTGGTGGTGGTGGTGTTGGTTGTGGTTGTGGTGGTGGTGGTTGTGGTCGCCCCTCTGCTGCAGCGCCTGGTCCCGGTGCCAACACAGTCCTCACCTTCTCCCTTTGGGTTTTCATGAACCTGAGAGCATAATTGAATATCATTAAACACTCATTATCTACATTGTGCATTTTATACAAATGAAGAACCATGTCCGTTTCACCTACCACTGGGAGAGGGTCCTCTGATTCAGCTCAAAGAGCTGAATAGGCGCCCGAGCCATCAGCCTCTGGTGGCCAAGCACCAAGTCGCGGACGTGGTGGTAATGCAGCAGTATGCAGTCCCAGCGTGTCCTCCGGCTGCCGTACACTCTGGTGCCTGAGGGGTAGAGGTGGCACAGCTAGGTGCATACTGCTTCCACCACGCGACTGGCACTCGGCCAGGTGGCAGGTCCAGAGGTCTGTCCGACCAGGCAGCTGCAAAAACAACATTGACCATAATGAACATGATGGATAAGTGACATTTGAAGATTAGGCTACATTTCCACATTATTATTATTATTTTTTTCAAACTTAGCCTTACTTACTGTTTCAGGCTTTCCACACCAGTGATGCTGACGTGAGCCGATTTTGCTGCCTAGAAGCGCCCCTGAGCTGGCCTATCCCGATGGCGAGGAGGGTAGACAACTCTGGCCCTGTCGTACGGTGACAGGGCCTCGTAGAGCTCAATGAGCTCGTCCACCCTCCTCTCGGACAAGGCCTCGTCGCTACGCAACCCCACTAAGGCCGTGGCCAGCTTGCCCACGGCCAGGAACCCAGGCTGGTCATCCGGCCCTCTGTACTCCTGCATACACACACAGGCAGAGAATGAATACATGTAGTGAATCTGAACGGTGCTGGCTGGGTGTGTAAAAGGTGAGATGCATTGCCAGTGTGAGGGCAGTGTTTGTTTACTCACCTCAGGAGCTGGCTGAGGTGGCGGAGAGGACCGACCTGGCGAGTGGGGTGCGGGCTCAGGGGTGGTCGTACGTGATGGCTCGGGCACGGGTGCCTCATCAGCTGGGGTCCCTGACCGCGGATCCCTCAGAGGTGTGAAGTCGCCCGGAAGTGGGATGGTGAGGTCATCCACCTCCTCGTGGGCGACTTCAAATCCATCCTCAGAGGGTGGGGCAAGAGGAACGTTCCCATCCGCGTCCGGAGTGTCAGGGTCCATGCTGATGTCCTGCAGCACTTCGCCCGTCTGGGACTACAGGTACTCAATACCGATGAGTTCCCCTGCAGTCACCAAAAAAAAAAAAAAAAAAAATCACATCAATAATATTGTAAGACGTATGCGGTGTAGCCGTTTGAAAACAGTTTGCGTTTTCTCACCGGTGTACTCCCTGGGCCTGGTGATGCCAAGCACCCTTTGGCTGAGCTGGTCCAGGGAGTACTGCAGGGGGGCGTAGGAGCGGAGCAGTGGCCGTCCCGCCGCCATGACGCCGCCCTGTCCTCGTTCCACCACCGCATCAACCCTTCCAGGAGAAAGGCCTGGAACAACCAGGCGCTGGCACTGTCTCCTGCGAGGACGAGAGGTGAAATTAACTACTTTTGCATTTCAAAGAGAGCGAAAACACATTGACGGGACAAACTGTAATGTGCAGCTTACCTGGAATGAACAGGTTGAGGTGCAGATGGAAGATGGCAGATGGGTCCTGAATGCAGCGGAGGTGGCGCTTCTGCACTGCCCAGATTGCCTGGATGCGGTCCTGGTCCAACAGTGGAATGCCCGTGGTGTCCCGTCCCCCAATCGCCGCTGAAGATCTTCAGGAGGTCATCGATCAGCCGCTCCGACTCCGCAGCTCCACGCGTGCGTCGACGGCAGTGGAGGGCCATCTCCTTGCGGCTGACGTGCCTCCAAACTCCGGCGTCCAACGGGAAGGACATGCCCTGCGCCACCAGCGTCCTCTTCTTCGCGTCCTGCAACCGGGCTGCGTCCTCCTCGTGCCATTCGAAAATGGCGGAGGACAGCTGCTGCATGAAGGGCCTGTAGAGCTGGTGGCTCTCGGTTGTGACACCTGACGCCAAGCGGCGCATCAGGTGCCAAATGTCCAACCGGACCACCAGCTCGCCCCACTCGGCGAACATGGCAGCAGCTGCCCCCGGTCGTCCGTCGGAGGAACAACAGTCCTGGTTGACGTAGAGGACCTGTGGCGGCTCCACCCCGGCGTCCTGGTACCGCTGCACAATCCCCGCAGCCATGGGCAACAGACGGGCCCCTCGGAGGCCGTGAGCACGGACATTAGCACTTGCCCATGCTCGTTCCCAACGTTTGTCGCCCATGCTGCGGTCCCAGCAGCGGCACCGGCGAGTTTCCGGGTCACCTGTTTAAATGAATGATACAAAATCAGCAAACAGCCTAACACCAGAAGACCTTGCTTTCCATATAATGCCCTTTCACATACCTTCTTTGTCGAATCCATCCATTCTTGTACAGCTGCGTGGCGCTGTTCCCCCGAGTACGCTCACGCAGCATGGAAATGACCCGCCGGTCGCAGGAGAGCATGTACGTCAAGAGAGCCGGGAACTGAGACTGGCGTCCCGGCTCCAGCTGTCTGACGACCTCCTGCGACCATCCAGCCACCTTCCTCTGACACCGACGGCACTCCAGGTAGTCCGTGACCATCAAGTACCAGCCGTCGATGTCCAGGACTCTCCGGATGGTCTTGTAGAGCCCAGCCTTTGTGAATGGCTTTGTGCAGGCAGGCTGGGCACATGCCGGCCGGACGCCCCACAGACGAAGGAGCATCCAGAGGAACAACCGGCACGCAAAGAAGGCGGCTGGGGAGGCGGGTGGCTGAGCATATGTCGGCCGGGGTTGCGGGGGATCCCATCACAGGTTGAGGTCGGTGGTGAGAGAGGTCTTCCCCCTGCTGTCCATGGTGAACAGCGCCCGGCCGACACACTCCTGCTGCTCACGACAGAGAGCTGTCCGCCAGCTCTCTGGTATGTTTGGCTGCAAGATAAAAAAACAAGATAAACACACTGTTAAAGGGTTGAATGGCTTTGGCGTGCTGCAGAGTGCGCGTGGCAGGAAGCTGCGCTGACGCGTGGCAGGAAGCTGCGCTGATGCGTGGCAGGAAGCTGCGCTGATGCGTGGCAGGAAGCTGCGCTGACGCGTGGCAGGAAGCTGCGCTGATGCGTGGGCATAAGCTTACCTCAGCCGCAGCAGGAGCGGACCAGATGGGCTGCTCCACGTGCCTCTTCTTCCTCTTCCTCTTCGCTGGTGCCGGCGCTGGGGCCAGGGTGGCCTCCCTCGACGGCGTCTCCTCCACGGAGACGCAGCGAGGCTCCTGGATCACTGCCGGCGGCGGCGGAGAGGGAGCGCGGACAGGAACACGCGTGGGTGGAGCAGCCGAACGATGACGAGGTGGTGGGAGCCGCGCGGGAGGAAGAGGAGACGGTGCCGGAGGAGGAGGAGGTGGAGGAGGTGTCCCTGAAGGACCTGTACGTCCGTTTCAGGCACAGGACACTGAAAAAACCAGCGCAACACACAACCTAGCTTAACAGGGGAGCAGATGCAGACGGACAAATCTGAAAATTAACAATAGCTAATGAAGAGGGACATTAGATGGGGTGGATTTATTAGTGCTAAAAGCCAGGACATGCAACAGGGTGAGAGGGGAGAGGTGGAGGTGTGAAATCTAAACTACCAACATCAAGATGACACAGACCGCCAGTCAGAAGCAGAGGAGGGGAGGCCAGAAAAAAGAAAAAACAGGTACAGTATGTCACAAATCTGCTGAATCCAGGATAATGATTGTTGCACTCAGGTTTTGCTCAGTTTGTCTACATCAGATGTGTCAAACTCATATTGGGCAGTGGGCTGGATTTGTTGGAATGAGACCTTGTAGGGGTAGTCATCATCATTTTTCTGCATGGGTATCAGATTGTTGTTTGATGATATACTCTTCTACTATACCCACTTATAACCAAGTACAAATCATGTACTGCTATCATATACTGCTCTTTTTCTCTTGAAATACCCTACTTCCATGTCAGTTTTCTCAGCCTCTTCCTTCCTGAAGATGGTTATAGTGCTTTTTATTAATGCAATTTATCAAATCATAGAAATATCTCTTATTACAGACAATTGGATGGGACTATCCTTTTTTCTAATTTTCCCTTCCTACGCAAGAACATCTGAAGGGCCGCATGAAACCTGCTGGCGGGCCTGATCTGGCCCCTGGGCCTTATGTTTGACACACCTGGTCTACATTATGTTTGTCTCTAAACTAAGGCATGTAAAAAGATGTAAGCATTTAAGTAGTCAAATTTCTGTAAGAAGTAGCACTGAAAAAAAATAGTATGTGGGGTAGTTGGTTTTACTTTAACTTCAATTTTATAGAGTTTCATTTATAGTTGGGTCTCTTCATAGCAGGCATTGTAAACAAGCCTTACATGGCTGCAAGGTTTTTTTTGTTGTTATTTTTCTCTCTTCAAAGACCAAACCAGCGCTTTCTCGAGTCAGGAGGAGTCTGACGAGGACCCTGTGAAGCGCAAACCAGTCCTCCCTAAGGCGCCTTCCATTCCACCTCTACCGTCAGTGTTGCGTGAGGTCATTTCCTCATCAGAAATATCTCTGCCTAGTCAACTTGCCTCTCTGCAGCCGTTTCACGCTATTGGACCTCCTGAGCCACCCTACCATCTTGCCCCTCAATCGTCTCGGCACTAGGGATGTAACGATTACCGGTATAGTGGTAAACCGCTATAAAAATGTTGACGATAACAATTACCGTTTTCATTTCAAATATCATGATTATCACTGCTGATTACCACGGTGTGGAAACCGTGTGTTTAATCCTTCCCAGCTTCATCCAAGCCTGCTTTTGACATACAGTAGGCCTGGTACAATGAAACTGGTACCCTACTGATTCTGTTATCTACTTGATGAATTTAACTGTGGCACAAAGCCAATTAAACACGACCAAGGAAAAAGTGAGACAACACACAACGCCACGGTAACGTTATGCTATGAATTAAGAATGCTCAGCTCAGCCAGGTTTGTTTGTGCAGTCAGGATGTAGGCCTATGAATGTGAATGAAAATATGCCCTTCTCCAGTAGCAACAGGCCACCTTAAAATGCACCAGAATAAAGGAATCACATCTACAGAGTAACCATTTTTTTACCCTCCCTCAGCACCCCCTCTATGAGCACCCCCAGGTGAAAATGAGTCCCTGGTTAAATGTTGCACCTTTGATAAGGTTTTGCCTATATATTGTAATATAGTAAATGCTGTCACACTTTTTGAAACTATTTCAGCTTGTGTAGGCCTATTAGTGCTAATATATTGAACACACTTTTAAAAATACCGTGATAATACCGAAAACCGTGATCATTTTGGTCACTATAACCGTGAGGTTAAATTTTCATACCGTTACATCCCTACCACACACCAACACAAAGTCAGGCACACACCACACACCAACACATAAAGTTGGGCACACACCACACACCAACACAGTCAGCCACACACCAACACATAAAGTCAGCCACACACCAACACAAAGTCAGCCACACGCCAAAACATAAAGTCAGCCACACACCAACACATAAAGTCAGCCACACACCACACACCAACTAGGGATGTTAACCGGTAGCCGTTTAACCGGTGGTTGACCGAATCAACGTTGACCGGTTAAAATTTTCTGCCGCCGGTAAAAAAAACAAAAAAAAACACACTATTTTTAAAGCTCCCCAATGCCAGCCAGCGTCTGTTATTACACTGCGCACACACGTGTTATTGGTATTGTATTGTATGGGGCGATATAGTTTATACCGGTTAATGACTATTTGTACACCTTACATGACAGGTCCTGTCTGCGCAGCTAAAAAAAAAATCGCCACTATTAACCTAAATAAGGCGTATGTGAAGCATGTTACCCATTATGTAAACAGTTAGAGCATATAAGCCTAAACACTTTTATTGTTAGAAAAAAAATGAAACTACACAAATCGTTACAAATACAGACAAATGGATACAATTTACCTTTGATGGGCTATTTGGCGCCAGCTTAGAATGTTTACTTAGAACGTAGCCTATTCAAAAAGCACAAAGCAGATGTGAGGTAACAGAATTAGAGACTTCAAGACAGCCGAGCCATGCCGAAAAGCGCCGTGTGGGAACACTTATCAAAACTCAGCGAGAATGATGTCAAGTGTTCGCTATGTGACACCATTTTAAAATACAGCGGCAGCACATCAAATATGATGTATCATTTGAAAGTGCGACACCCTCACGTCTAAACCAGCGGTGAGCAACGAAGCCAACCAACGGTTCAGTCTATGCTTGGGGGTAGAAAATGTGACAAGCAGCGGTCACAAATCATTACTACAAAAATATGCCAGATGATAGAAAAGGATTTGCTGCCTGTTGATATGGTGAGCGGACAGGGCTTTCAAGAGCTCATGAAATACATGGAGCCCAACTTTTCAATCCCGTCACGCCAAACCATCACCTCCAGGATTGAGCATCGCTTTGCCAGCAAGAAGGGTGAGCTCCTCGCTGACCTCTCTACTGTCAAGAACGTTGCCATCACCACGGACTCCTGGACAGCGCTCACCACGGAGTCCTACGTGACGGTGACATGCCACTGGATAGACCAGGACTGGCAAATTAAGTCAGCAGTTCTAATGACTAAGAGTATGGCAGGCAGGCACACAGCGGACAACTTGGCTGCATCGCTGAAGGAGGCTGTTGGCCAGTGGGGGTTGACAGGGAAGGTGGTCGCTTGTGTCCACGATAACGCAAGCAACATAGTGGCTGCCAACAAGCACAATGGAGAAGTTTGCCTCGAACGTCGACTACTAGGCTGCAGCCTTCCATGCCGCGGTCCATCCCTCCAATGAGCGTCGTCAAACAGTAAACGTCATTGACAGCGCCACAGTTTGTCTGAAAGAGCGACAAGATACTTGAGGTTGGACGCTGTAAAAGCCGGCGTCTTTGGAGCTAACAGTGCTAAAATCAAGGATTTGACAATAAAAGAGTTACACATGTACACCGATGTTTGGTATTAATGTATCTTACAACCTATTAGCCTACTAGATCAATGGAAATGGGCCTGTGTTGCGCTGTATCAATGTTACGTTATATCCTCAGAAACAGACGATAAAAAAAACGTAATTTCATGGATGTTTATCTGTCTGATTGGTGGGCAGTTGTTTATTCGATGCTAATTGGATGTGATAATGATGTCGTATCTTTCTTGTCACTCAATCTGTGAAATTGTCACTCTGAGGTAAATTGCAGGAACGGAACACCCAGATCAATGCAGTGATTAATTTGACCATCATTCAAAAGGTAATTGACTTGTCAATGTAGCCTGAACAAGTGCAGACGTTACCTGTATGTTACTTACCTATGTGTTGATATTGTGTGGCCCATGGGTTCATCTTTGATCAATATTAAGGCTAAATAAATAACTGTGGAACTGGGATTGGCGAAGAAACTTGATTGTTTGTCTATTCCTAATGGAAATTCTTCTTTGAAATGCAGCACAAGCTAGTGGACAATGGCTAGACTAGGTTATGAAGTAATGGTCTACATTACGTAATGCTGTGTAAGTGTTTATGTGCACAGCAAGACACTTATTAGCTATTCTTCAAATTTCTTAAAGATATTACACTAAGCACTTTCACTCACAGAAAAAAGATCAGATGGTCCAAAATGAACAAACTTTATTGGAGATACAGTAAGCAGTGTTGGGCAAGTTACTTCAAAAGCGTAATGCATTATTTATTACTTGTTACTGTCATCTCAAAGTAATTTGTTACATTACAATATTACGGTCCTTGAATTGTAAGGCATTACACTACATTTACATTACTTTCACCAAAATAACAGGAAATATGGATTTGGTGTTCTCAATAGATCTTCATGTGTTCAATGCAGCTCATTACACTGCAGGCGGTGATGTGGTATGGCATAATGACTGAGCTAGGCTTAAAAGAACACTATAATGGTTGCAGTTATGGCTCATGGGACAATGTAGGCCCCAAATGCCAAAGGTCACTCACAACTTAATATAGTAAAATATAGCCATAGTGAAATTGTATGTTGACTTTAAATGGTTCTCATCATTGCTGGTTGCCTTTCCTTCGACTTACAGTGGTGTAGACTTAATGCAAATAGTTTGAGAATAATGGCTACGATCTTTGTCTGTAAAAGCAACATTTTAGTTATTCTCACTGCTTGAAATGAGAAGTATAGCCTAACCATGTTACAGTAGATCTGTTGCATGAATGGCAGAGATAACTCAAATTCCCTTTCTACAGTCATCTAAACATATCAAACATATATAACTAACATATCAAAAAGGCAGAGGTGTCTTTGTAAATTTACATTTCTTACCCTAGTGAGGAGTGAGGAGTTAGAGGACGTGCCTGGTGCCATAGGAGAAGGGGACGGTGCGGTGACGGCAGCAGGTCCATCTGGCATGAGCTGCAGGGAGAGTGCGATGGCTATTCTACTGGGGAACGACTACAGCACAATCGATGCCGCGGCGGAACCGCTGTACCATCGGAGAGAGTTTTCTCTGCTGCGGGCCTTGTGGTCAATCGCCTGCGCACACGTCTAACTCCGGAGCATGTGGACATGCTCGTGTTTTTGAATAAGAATAATTAATAATAAATAATAGTGTGTGTGTGTGTGTGGGGGGGGGGGGGGTCAGTTGTTTTTCTTTAGCTTAATGTAGGCCCTTGGCCTATTTCACACGGTGTTTATATGTTCATGTTTGCCGTTTTAAACATGTTTCAAGTTCAAGTTCACCGTTGAGTCTCTTGAAAATAAAAATAAATATAAAAATGTAGAAATGGTTCTGATCGTTATTACACCATTCTCACAATCATTTTGACGTGAGAAGTTAAGTGTTGCGTGTAGCCTATTGCAATCCTGACTGCAATATTGTGACAAACTTCACTGCTTGTTAGTGACTGCGTGTTGACTATGGCATGATGATAATTGTAACAATGTAATGGCAAACAAAGACACGAAGACTAACTTAGCATATGCCTACTTGTTGTGTTTTATTATTCATCTGTACTTAAATGGCATGATGACAGGAACTTATTGCAAAGGATTTTGTGCAGCACGCTACAGAGGCTGTTGGCAATCGGTACCTTTTTTTTTACGAAGACGTTGGTTAATATACTTTCCTGTAACACCACCAAATGTAGCGTTTTCTGTTCGTGACTTTGTAACGTGAGCTTTTTATAGCCCGAGCTCGGTGCCGCGTTGCATGGAAGGTCGACGTTGTGCGTAATGTGTGCCTGTGCGTGGGTGCGCAGGGAAAGCAATTATTTTTCTCCCCAAAACAAAACCCTTATTCCTCCACAAGTAGTGGACAATGATTGGGGAAAATGTATAATACAAAGGGCATGAACTAACATTGTGTGACGGGAGTCTAACCATTCTAAAATGGGGGGATAACTTGTTTCACGGGCAGAGAAAGACGCGCGACAGGACACGGGTATCATAAATGGCAGTTATAGAATTTTCGGTGACCGACTTTAACCGGTTAATGAGGCTCAGTGGCCGGTTAAGATTTTTTTTAAATTTCGCCATCCCTAACACCAACACATAAAGTCAGCCACACACCACACACCAACACATAAAGTCAGCCACATACATACATTCCACTTTGGCCCGTTTCTGACCACACTTTTAACATTATCGTTCATAAGTTTGCGGCCTTTCATGGTTTACACTACTAAGTGTGATTTCTAAAACCAAGCTTTGTATCATAAATGTTTTTTAAATAAATAATTGTATTTTCTAACATTTTATTTATATAAAAAACACCCACACACTAGCCTAGAAATCTAGACGCACCCTAGCGGCGGCAAATTAATTTGCTCAGCCTGTACGTCTAGTATCAAACCATAGGGATTTCTATTGGCTGACGCCGTGGACTTCATCCAATCACAGCGCTCTATTTTGTTAGAGAGTCTTAAGGCGGGCTTAACAGGATAACGACAGTCCTGCGACGGTGAACAACAAGGAAGGTGGCTATGGCGAACGAAGAGTGGTTGTTTGAATCGGCGTTGGCGTCAACTTTGGAGGAGTTGGACTTGTGCTTTTCTTTGAAAGTTGAGCAACACAATGCACTTAAGTCATTCCTTTCGAAGAAGGATGTATTTGTCGTTTTGCCAACCGGATACGGATATGGTCGTAGCGCTGGCCTATTGCATGCCTAGGCAGTTTGAAAGACAATTCTCTGCCCGCCCCTTGGATTAAGCGAGGTGAATGGTTCGATTCCAGACTATACATTTCAATGATATAGGATGGCCCGCCAGGCTACCCACACACCACACACCAACACAAAGTCAACCACACATACACATTCCACTATGGCCCGTTTCTGCCCACACTTTAACTAATAATTATTGTAAATGTTTACCTATTTAGGTCATATGTTTATGTTTATTGAAAATAAACACTAATTTTCAGCAGTTATGGTTTCCTGGTTTGATTCTCTTTGAATTGCATGGTTGCTGTTGGGCGCAGATATTGAATATGGGCCAACTTAGTTGTTTTAATATAATCTGGCAGAGTTGTGGCCTGTGCTCGGGAGACATCTGGCTTTTCAATGGCGATATTATGGCATAGTTATGGCATGAATATGGGCCAATTTAGGGTCTTCTGGCTCTCTTCATGGTAAAGCATGGGCATTTTCTGGCAGCTTTCTGGTGTGCTTTTAGCAAAACTGTTTGGGCCGGTTTTGGCCCTGCATTCCTGGCGGTATGATTGACAAAACTAAGAACACTGTTTGGGCCATAAAAGGCCCGTTACAATTTTGCTATCTGGGTCAGCAGCGGTCAAAATGCATTGCAATATGGCAGCTGAGTGGAGGGACTTGCCTAAAAGGACTACTTTAACTTGCTGGTTCAAGGACGCATGCATGTGTGCAAGCCTGCACCTAGAACTTTCATCAGAGAAACTAATATTTAGGCTATCAGACAATTAAGGCCCAATCATGTAATGAACCGCAAAAACCAAACAAAAAACAATAGAGCCTACCAATAGAATCAATTGTGACAAAAATCATACGGTTAAAGATCAATGTTAATTATTCAAATTACAAAAAAAAAAAAAAAAAAAAACGGCACAGCGGCCACTCCCGCGGTCGCAAGCCAGATTAAACCATTTGATGGCGTATTGATTTATCTCCTCGGTGACTTTGTCAGACATGCTATTCTTCCTCACTGCTCCTAAGACATACAAAAACATACAAAGCAAAGAAACAAAGAGTAAATATTAGATCAATATTCAAAGATTCTTTATTAGCCTACATGACATTATAGTAAAATGCTTGCAGTTTGCACAAACAAATAATAATAAATGTGACTAAAGTGGTGGAGTGAGTAGGCCTAGTGACTGAATGAATGAGAGAGTGGTGATTAAGTAAATACTGAGTAAAATATTACTAATAAAAATAATAAAATAATAATATAATTTATTTATATAGCACTTTTCAAGCACAAAGTACAAGAAAGGCATCTATATACCGATTATGCCCTTGAACAATAAGCTACAATGCCATCCTTATGGTCAGCTCACACTGTGGAAATTTCCAGTAAAAAAACAGTGTTCCATGACTGTGTTCCAAGGCTCCATGACTTTAACACAGGGCATCTGAACACACAAAACAAATTTGATCATTTTCAAAACAATGAGTTTTTGGAGAGAAAAGAGAGAAATTGTCAATTGGTCACATTTGACCGCAAACAAAATAGGAGGGTTAACTCTAAGTTAATGTAAAATAACAACATTAACTTCCTGTAAACTAACAGGAAACAACTGGCAGGATTTTCAGGATCTTCCCCTTGTTTAACGGCAGACTACAATAACGATACATTTCTGTTATTATCATTTTCCTGTTGGGTAACAACAAAAAAACGTGACCTTCGTGTTAGTTACAACAGGTCTTTCTCTTTCTACAAACAAGTGCCTATTGAGTTCATCCTCTCTCAAAACAGTATTTAATTGTACCCTTGAAAAATATTAAATTAACCAAAAAGTTGGTTAATAACCACATTAGACTATTTTCACAAGAAAGCTGGTTTTAGAGACACCAACCTTACATTACAGAAAATAATGGTCCAATTTCTTAGCTCTTTCATATATAATAGCATATTAGCCTGGCTCCGCCTGTCTACGTACTACCTCTCGATTTCTTTTCCCTACAGTACTCTGTCTGGAATAGCTTGATTCGCCCTTGTTTACTTCGGCTTCTGGCCTCCAAACCAACCAGCGAACAGAGGGCGTCCCTGAGAGCGATTACGTTACACAGGCATGGTGTTTCAATTACTACGTCCCCGCCCCCGAAGCAGACCACTTGGAATACATCAACATAGGGAACGAAAAGGCTTATGAAATGTTTGCGCAAATGTGAATAAAAGGCACCAAAGTCCTGAGTATGTTTGATTTAAGTGACCATTCCATTTCTAATTTTAGCTCTTTCTAGTTTAGGCTACTAACAGGAGTGTCACGAACAAAGTCACAGTCGAGCTGCCTGTCTGTGGGGTTGGCAAGCTTAACTTTACATGTTCGTCAGATAAACTCATACCTTAATTCTGTCACTTGAAATACGAACGTATTCCCTTCCACTAAGATGACATGCTGGACAATTTTATACCAGAGAGGGTTAAAGCAGAGCAATCAAGGACCTTTAGCCTAAAAGGAAGTTCCACAGTTAATGTTATTATTATGCGTGTCCTTCACTGGGGTATTTGACGTGAATTGTGTTGGTAACATAGCCTAGTTTTGGGATGAGTCAGTAGGCTAGGCCTAACATAAAGCCTATATTTCTTCATAACCGTTGAGTTAGTAAAAGGACTTATCAATGATAAGATGCACGCTTGCTTGCTAAGGGCGTGATGCAGAGAAACTTCTCTGTATGGCGAAACGCTAGTTGTTCGTTGTAGTTGTTCATCAAAGCGGGTTCAGAGTAACTCCAATGATTTTAAACCTCAAACTGTGCCTTCCCACCTGGAAATAAACGTTTGCCTATGAATCTAGGCCAGACTCTGCAAAGTCAGAGAGTCTGATGTCCAGGCTACAAGCATAATGGCACCAAAGATGAACATTTGAAGGAAAAGTCCTGTCTATCTAAAGCATATGCCAGTAATGGTATACTAAGCATAATTAAATAATGAAACATTCACTTTATTTCATGTCAAAGATAAAAATCCATTTTTCCACATCAGTTACTTATTTGTTTAACATATTTTATCACTTTTTAGCAAAAGCATTCATATTATTTCACATCACTTACTTGTGGTTTAACAGTCATTGTATTTCATGTAACTTATTTGTGCATGGTTAAACATTCTTTAGATTACTTGTGGTTTAACAGTCATTGTATTTCATGTAACTTATTTGTGCATGGTTAAACATTCTTTAGATTACTTGTGGTTTAACAGTCATTTTATTTCATGTAACTTATTTGTGCATGGTTAAACATTCTTTAGATTACTTGTGGTTTAACAGTCATTTTATTTAAATTATATATGTCAGGTTAAAAAAAAACATACAGAAAAATAAAGGGACATGAAGCAAGATAGTAAGTAGTGATTTAGGAATATGTAGACTGACTCTAATCCTATTTCAGGATCAGGGAATAAGGTAAAGAAGAATTCTCATGAAAAACAAAAACATTGCATTAGACTTCTGCATCACATATGTATAGTAAAATGTAGACATGTTATATAATAGTATTTCGAAAATTTTATTTCAAAGGTCAGGGAATAAGGCACAGAAGAATTATCACGGAAAAAACAAAAACATTGCATTGGGCTCGTGTATCATGTATGTATGTAAAAAGCAGACACGTTATCTAGTAGTATTTCGAGGTGGCTGAATAAGATACAGAATAATTATCATAGAAAATAAAAATATCGAATTGGGCTTGTGTATCATGTGTGTATGTGAGAATGAATAACCTGGCAGATTATGTCTAGAGGAATGTAAAGTACAAGGGTGTAAATGATAATCAGGGAGGAAATCAAGTAACATTCACTTTACTTATTTGTGATTGTGCTTAGGTGATAGGGTATACTAGGATTCATGTAGGGGAAATTTGTGCCCAAAGTGTCCATTGCCATTGTGAAAGCATGGGGATATTGTATATCCCACCATAATGCCAATCTCAAGTTGTGGTGTATTCTGCCGTGGTAAAACAGAGTTGAATATCCATAAAGTACGCCTTAGCTACAGTATAGGCTTTTAATGCTACCTGGGACTCTGAAGTAATCAAAAGCCTCCCATAAAAGACTATGTGGTACTAACCCAAAAGCATTAGCCAGATCCATGACTACGACATGCAGGTCTCTCCTCTCGTGCTTCGCTCGCTGAATCTGGTGCCAAATCATGCTGGTTTGCTCTAAGCACCCGGAAAAGCCAGGAATTCCAGCTTTTTGCACCGAGGTCTCAATTAGTCCTTTCAAGGTAACTGGACAACCCCCATGACTTACAACAATAATGTAAAAATAGCATCTGGACACATTTCAACCATTGTAAAGTATGTGTAAAATACTCATCATTTTCAGACGAGGGCTTAACGATAGTCCATCAGTTTTCTGAGCAAGGTGGAAACCTCGGTAGGGGTACTTCTTCTGTTCTTGTCATTTACCCTTGTCACCCTCTCAGGATTGATATCCACAAGACACCTAAAAAGATGATCACCTGATATATAAATCTGTACAGCATAATGGAAGGCAGCTGAGACTAAGTTGGAATTTGTAACGTTAACACACTTTTACTCAATAGAGTTGTATGAAGTAGAAGTATTGTGTTGTGTAGTTATTACAGCAGTATGCAGGATTGCTGTCTGTCTTCAGAGGCAGCAATCCTGCATAGTACTGCTTATAACTGCATAGTACTACACAACACAATACTTCTACTTCATACAACTCTGTTTAAAATATAAAAGATATAGACAACCCCCCCTCACACACACACAGGCACACCACTCCCACCCCCAATACATACCACACATAAAACAAATTCTGGTTTGAAAGTGTGACATGAACTTACCTCTGGTTGAATTCAAATGGTCACGCTGCCTCCTCTTGATATGGCAGATTCAGACTGTAAAAGGTGGAGACACATGTGGTGAGACCTGTTAGAAATGTAAAAGGTGGAGACATGTGGCAAGGCCAATTAGAAATGTACATGTAAAAGGTGGAGACATGTGTCTCAAGGCCTGTTAGAAATGTGGCCATGTTGGACCCTTCACAAATGATTCACGATTAAACACTGTCTTGTAACCGAAGACAGACAGGTGGAGTTGTGTTGATCCAGCATCTTCCACACCTCCCATAACACTCCCGACTCCAGCCAAATGTTGCATCCTCCTTACCATGTCCCTCTTATAGGTGTACAAAGTACACAGAGGGCTACCCATCCCTTCCACATTGTGTCTTTTGTGTAGTTCACACACAAGTGTTGTTCAAACTTTGGAAACTGAAATCTTTTTATTTTTTGGAAACCTAAATGAGTGTCAGACCTCCTTTTTATGTTGCAGTGTCACCATACCTTCCTCCCAGTCTTTTTTGCATTTGTTCCTGTTCTTGTTTGAAACACACATTGAAAACTTAATAAAAATTCTATTGAAAACATGTATCAGTCATCCTTTTCATAGTCTCACCAGCTGGCTGAAATATAAGTTATAAGTATTTTATTGAAATAGGTGATTGCTTATTGAGTTACAAGTGTGTTATTGAAACAGTGGGTGTCTTATCTTGCCGTATTAATCACATTTAAGTTGTTATTGATTCTTATTTAGCCTATGTGTTTTTCACATGTTTATGGCTTAGTCTTAAAATGTTACCAAGGCTGTGTGGTGGCCACCTTTATGCTATTTCTCTAAAAGAACTGAACAGATTTAATGCATTGATCAAACTTTTAAAATTTAAGCTGTTAGGCTACTGAATGTAGTCTGTACATATATTTATATATTTGCTAGACGTTTATTGCTAGTTTTACAATGATCAAAGTTGTGTGGTAGATTTGGGGGGGGGGCACCTTCATCTTCATCTCACCAAACGAACTGAAAAGGACACTGGATCTAATGTCCACACAAAAAGGATACAAAATGCATAGCCTACATTTTGACAATGTAAGTAAAGTATATTTAGCGTGATACAGGCAAATGTAGGAATCCAATAACCGCTCATGTCCAGCAAGGAAACAAACGTTCAATGTTAGAACTACCAAAGAACATATTTTAGATCGATGTTGCAAACTAATTATACTCGCAATATATAATTGACACTATAATGTAAGCATGCTAACACGTAATAACACTCGTTTTTGGTTTGTTGTAATGTTTCCCGTTCAATAATTCGTTGCTGTCTATCCCATTGAAATAACACGACACGCAAAGAGCTGTTTGGAACTGTTGAAGCGTACGTGAACCGCGTGGTGGCGACTTCAAAGAGTGTCGCAACTCTCTTTTTCTATGGCTCTACTGAAAAACCATTTTGTGGAATGATACATCATAGTTTGAAAGCAACGATGTGACTCTCTGGTAGGCTAGCATGGGCCTATAAGTCACATCACGCTCTGTCTGCCACTTGTCTGTAGCTGATCGAAATGACATAAGCCTAAAGCTTTGATAAGGCTATCGTAACACCCCCAATTATCACCACTTTTGTTCAGAAATTCTAAAACAACGATGTTTTTTAACACTTCAAAATAACATTTGCTAAATTAACCTGACATTTTTCAGTAGCCATAGGTGTGCAGATTTGAACAAAATCTGGTTTGTTTGTTAACGGGAGCATTTACTGCCTGAAATATCCGATTTTGTTTACCACGCTCGGAGTTATAGTGCTGGCCTGATGGGTCGCCAATTTACACCGTTTCAACGGCACATGGACGGTTAGACCGAGAATTCTCGTCGTGAAATTAAAACGGTAAAACGGTAAAATGTCATTTTTGGTACATAGCTAATTTAGATACACCTATGGTGTGGGTGGTTGCGTTTCTTTAGGAGTCTGCTGTCTTGGTTTGTATAGAAATTGATATTAAGTGACACATACACACAAGACGGTGGAAATACGGGACCGACGGTAATAGGGGGAGTTCCGATATATGTTTAGCCTATTGAATAGCTCAATGATATAGAAGACAAACCATGTTGTAGAAAGATACATCATCATAGGAGATTTGCAACGATGTGACTCAAAAACAGTCTTTGGTAGCATAAGTGAGATCGCTCTGTCTGCCACTCGTTGTCTAGCTGTATGGCACGTCCTCTGAAACGTCCTTAAATTCGGGACCATTAGCCTATCGCTCGTTTCAATTTGGGACCTTGCAGTCGGAATTGTCGTTTGTTAATTCAGAGTCACGAGTCCAAAGTAGCCTGGGCTATTCGAAGCATCAGTTTATTGCACATACTTTTTATTATGTCATTTTGAATTTGAATAGCCACTACATACCCGTGTTTGTTGGCGTATTGTTGCAAAATCTGCGGAATCATTGTATGCAAGCAAACTGCATACAGGGAGTCTTTATAGTTGAGGTCAGACATGATAATCATCTAAACATCTTGCGTCCGTGATTCAGTGCTGCCAAAACTCTGCTTACCCTCTCTGCCTCTGGTCCTGTGCTGTGTGAGAGGGGGAGTGGCCACGGTAGAGTGGAGAAAGCCATTGTTTGCTTCTTTTACCGATATATTTAACAGTATATTTTGCTTTTTGTATCCAAACTTGGCACTGCACTTAATCGTGCCCGTAGCAAGACACCTGCCAAGTTTGAAATCAATCGGACTAACGGTTCAACAGATATGCAAGCCTACAGTGCTGTGTATGAAGGGGAGTGGAAACAGTAGAGCGGAGAAAGCCCATGTGTGTTCCTTTCACCGATATTTTCAACAATATCTTTTGCTTTTCTTATCCAAAAGTCAAATTTGGCACTACACTTACCAGTAGCAAGACACCTGCTAAGTTTGAAATCGAACGGACTAACGGTTCGAGAGATATGCGGCACACACACTGACACAAAGACAGACTTTCCTGTCAAGTGCACCGGCGGTACAGGGGAAGCGGGGGATACGTCCCCCGCAGTGTTGAAGAGACGACAGTTGTCCCCCTCACTTTTGATAAGGAAAAAAAGCCTTATAGATACGCTAAATAAATAATAACCTATAGCTTTATGCTAGGCTACGTAAAACCCTCCATTAATAGCATCACGTTATTCACAGCCATCTAAGACTGCACAATCTCGTATTCACTCTGTTGGATATCTGAAGCCAGTTTGTCTACTAATAGTTCTTGCCGTCAATCTTTCTGTGGCAAATCTGCCTGCACATTTGCGGTTGAATACCGATCACATGTCCCTTGTGTTACTGTGTGTAGAGAATGACCTGAAACAGTTTGGAATTGCTAAAGTGTTCTCAGAGACTCTAGAGGAATTAAAAAATCTTGAGAAAAATCAAACTGTTGGCGGTGAAACAGTCAAAGGGGGTCTATATTGTATTGCAGGAGATGATTTGGGGTCACATAGCATTGGTGGGTTCACTGAAAACTTTAGCCGTTCTGTGTACCGTTCTTTTGCAGATAATGTGAAATCACAAGAACCGAGTTTTAGAATGATCCAAATGTTTGTGGTCCACAGCGCACTCCTGAAAGGTACGATTCTGCACTCCTACAAGCTGAAGACGGACAAAGCAGTAGAGGCATAAACGTAAATTCTGTTTGCAATGCTCTTGAGTCTTTTCATGTTTGCCAGCCTGGTCTCCCACCTTGCTTAGGCCATGACATATTTGAGGGTGTCTTATCTTATGATGTTGCACTGTACTTGAAGTACTTCATCAAGGAAAAGAAATGGTTTACATATTCACTGTTGAACCGACGCATCAAGCAGTTGAAGTACAAGGGATCTGATGCTCTCGCAAAGCCATCTGCTGTCAACTCTGGGGTCCAAGCTTTCTGGTCAAGCTAGAACTGGAATGTATTAAGGCTGCTGCCTGTGTTAATTGGTGACAAAGTCCAAACTCCAGGAGACAGGTGTGTGGCAGTTAACTCTGAAGCTTAAGGATGTTGTTGATATGATTTGTGCACAAAAGTAGCCTATCTTGATATTTTAATCCAAGAATATTTGGAATCAAGAAAGTGGTTATTTCCTGAGACTACACTAAAACCCAAACACCATTTCATGCGTCATTATCCGGCACTAATTTTGAAATTCGGCCCCTTGATTAGAGTATGGACCATGCGTTTTGAAAGTAAACACAGTTACTTCAAGAGATGTGCAAGGCATTTAAAAAACGTCAAAAACATATGCCTAGCGTTATCCGAAAGACATCAAATGTTTCAGGCATATCTTTCAGCTGGGCAGGGCTGCAGTCAGCTTCTGTAAGTCAAAGACAGTTGTGCTTTTTATCCCAGCCTTTACAGTGATGCAATTAAACATGCAGTGAGAGAGTTTGGCTTTTCAGAACACAATACTAGTGTTTCCACAGACATAGAGTACAAAGGTACTTCATATAAAATATTTCCTTGTGTCAAACAATGATGAGTTCATCAAGTTCCAAGAACTTCTCATTATTTTAGTTCAAAATGATGCAGCTGTGTATTTTGTGGTGGATATACATAAAGCTGACTATCATTCTCAATACCATCTGTACTCAGTGACAAAACAGAGTACAAGGCTGCAATGGCTTAACCTCAATGACTTGGTAGATTTGTATCCATTACCATCATACATTGTTGATGGACACCAAATCATTCCTCTGAAACACAGTGTGTTATCAGAATAAACATGGTCTTGACCACTGTGCTGGAGAGATAAGGTAACTGTTCAGTAATGCATATTCTTAACAAAAGATGCTATTTGGTAAATGTAAAAGTGACACCAGTTTCCCTTTTATATGAATATGTTAAAAAGAATGTAAACGTGTAAATCCTCATTCATAATATACTCAAGTTGAAACAGTGTGTTGTTGATATATCATGATCCCAGTCACTGGTGGAGAAATCATAGTCAATCCTGTCTGACCTCTCAGAGATCAATAAAAACATTCTAGAAGAGCATTTACAATCCCTCGGGGTCGAGACATCTGACTTTCAGTTCATCGAGGGAGCCGATGTGCTGACAGCGTTAAGACAGCGTTGAGTCTAATTTATAATAAAAGATCATTGCTTTCACGATATTAATTAATCTCTCTCCATCACAGCAAAGTTACGGCCAAGGTATGCTGGTCAGTGAACTTGCACTACACATAAAGAGTCAGTGTGGAATAGAAGAGGACTTCAGACTTTGGATCCTGACTTTGATAACGTACACTATAAAACCTAACTGTACATCTTAAAAATAGAAATGATTTAACCTGACTTAATACTGATTAGTACACAGCTTTTCAGAGTGCTGCAGAAAGTTATATTCACTTGAATGGCCATTCCCAACGTTCGGCGGTCTTTTAAATCTATATAAATCACCAGCAAAGTATATAATCACCGCTGTCAATGGCAACAGGTTTTGTGTTTCTGATTAAAAAGGATGAGAATGGGAAGGACTACATCACGCTGTTCCACAACGTGGAAACAAAAAATCATAAAGACCCAAGAGACCCGCAACAACAAAACTACCGTGGGTGCATATTTTCTGAGCCGGGCAACCCCGACTGCCCAGTGGCCAGTTTTAAAGCATATATTTCCCGTTGTCCACCCGATGCAAAAGCATTTTATTTGCATCCTCTAAGAAAGGATCAGTCGATCTTGAACCAGCAAGAAATCTGGTATTCCAAAGAGGCAATGGGTCACAATGCCCTCGGGCTTATGATGGCCAACCTCAGCCAAGCAGCTGCAATTTCTCGACGCTACACCAATCACAGCCTGAGGAGCACCGCAGTGCAGCTACAGTGTCAACAGCTGGACTAGAAACGAGAGAGACAATGACCGTCACCGGGCATAGGTGCGAGAGAAGAAAGTCTTATTATGAGAATAACTTGTCATTTGTCAGCCCAGTAGAGTATCTTATTGAGTCATCACAGCGTACCTACATGTATGTGCCAATTCTCACAATGTTGAAGAAACAGGATATGTGAGAAAATCAAAGAGACAACTTCACAGTCGACCACCAATGAGAGAGCCATGTGGCGCCAAATGTCGAAGAAGGTGTACAGACCATATTACAGAGGAAAGACAGAGGGAGATATGGAGTTAATACTGGGAGATGACCTACACAGAAAGACTATCATGGATGTTTTACTCAGTTACCCCAATGCCAACCAAAAGAACAACAACCGGCCCAGAAAGTCGCCGTGGCCGCTCATTCATCTACCGCCTGCAAAACCAGAAAGGAGAGCCAAGACAGGTCTACAAAATGTTTTTCCTGTCTTCATTGGGCTACCACCCTAAAAATGACAGTCTAGTCATATCCATGGTCGAAGTTGAACACCAGGCCACTGGTTCCATCCAAGGATCAGAGAGGAAGGCAGGCTGCAGTTAACAAGATGGACATGAAGACCCTTGATGACCACATTGAGTCCTTCCATCCTTGTGTGAGCCATTACAGACGGCATGCCCCAAAATCGACGGTACCTGCCAAGTGAAATCACAATAAAGATGATGCATTCAAACTACCTGGATAAAGGAAACGCCTGCTCCTATGAAGCATACAGGAAGATTGTAAAAGACAAAAAATCAGCTTTGGCAAACTTGGGGAGGAGCAATGTGAGGACCAAAGATTCTAGAGCGGAGCTCTGTTCTAGAATCTTTGGTGAGGACTGTTTGGAACACGCTGAACATGCGAACTGCCACACAGCAGAGACTGAAAGCTCAGATTGCCCAGAGTGCCTAAGGTGGAACAAACACAAGCAGTCTGCCCTAGAGAGCCTGCAAAGCTACCAGCCAGATGCAGAGAGGGACTGGCCGGTGTTCTGTCGAGTTGAGCTGCTTTGTCGAGATGAGCTACCGTAACATAATTCGATAGAACGTATCTGTCGATCTGCGCTACCTATCTATTTGAGCTATCTTATTTTCTTTAGTGGCATTGGGCAGTCTTAATAGACGGTGGGCCAAGGGGAGATTTCGTATTTTCAGACGATATAGGGCGTGGGGAAAAAGTGGGGCTTTCGGATATGATCGTTCTGAGGTGCAGGACAAGGTACTGTTTTACATTTGCAATATGGTGTGATCACACATAGCATATTTCTCCCCATTTCGCACTAACTAGATTGCAACTAACGTTGACTGCATTAGAGATACAGATGCAAGCCAAACTCACTTGCCTATCAACTAGCCTATTGGTCTAACATCCTGAGAGAGAACGCCGAGAGAGCAACGCCAACGACAGTTGACTAACACAAGAAGAAGAGCACGAGAGAAGATACACGACTGGACAATAGAGTGTCCCAGTGACGCCACTTCCATTTGCCTCCATGGGACCTATCTTTCAAAAAATTTTGAACGCCAGTCTATGGCGAAAAAGAAATTATTTTCTGGTCCCGGTTGACTTGTGCCTTAAATTACCCATATGATGTTTGTCAATTTTAAAGACAATTTTTCATGTAAAGACATTTGCAGTTTGTTTCGTAACTATTGAATTACAACATTGTGAAAGATCGTAATTCCAACGACTACAAGCCCATCAGTCGCGCTAGTGACGTTAGCTCATTCACAGCCACACTAGATTGTACAAGCATACCAGCAACAGGTCTTAATTGGGCTTTCCTTGCCGATGAAAATACCATGAGTCAGAGGATTAAACACATCAGGTAAGTTGTATTTGTCCATAGACTATACATTAGATACTGTTAAGTGACATAGCAGGCAGCAAGATGCAACCGTTAACTAGCATAACAGCTAATCTTATCGTTTCATTACGTTGGTGACGTAGTGCTACATTGTTCGAGACGATAGATGTAGTCCACTGAGCGGATTCGCACAAAACCAACATAACTTTTTAAGTCTATCTAACAACAGTACTTTCTTGACGTGAAAAATTATCTTTTAAATTCACACACATCATATGTGAAATTCGTGACACAATTCAAACTGGACCAAAAAATAATTGTTACCTCTCCATTAACTCCCGTTCATATTTTTTTGAAAGATCCTTGTAGCGGAAGTAAAACGGAAGTCACTGGGACACTAATAGAGCAAAACCACAATTAAACGAAGAAGTGAAGAAGAGAAGTGAAGCTGTGCATGTTGCTGACCCTAAAGCACGTCCTTTATCATATTGTTTAAAAACCCGAATGTTTGAAAATATTTGGCATAGGCTACATGGCACAACTTTATCCAGTTAGAACTAGCTAGCAGCTAAGGCATAAAAAAAAAAAAATCTTGGGTTCCGGTTTCCGACCGACCCTGTCAATTTATGTGCGACCCAAATTTATTTTATGAGCTTGGGGAAGAAATAACACTAAATAGTCTAGGCTACATTAAATAAATCCACAAATAAAAGGCGAACTATAATTACATTAATTACCCCTTGCGTTATGTATAGGGATGAGCGTATTCTCTCTTTTACAAAGTAAAATCTGTATGCACAGATGTTCACGAAGACGATTGTTTTCGTCACTTACCAAGGCACTCGCAATTTTGTCCAAACACCGCAACTTTTTCGCAAATTTTCATTTCATTCATCGATTCATCATCGTAGTTTCACCGTGAAATTTCACCTACACAACAGTCCTTCGCGCAGAATATTAAGCCAGATGGCACACTTACTTCTGCACCTTCTGCATATGACACCAAATACTGCCCTAACGTGTTCGTTCCTCTGCAGTTTTGATGACAATAAATAGAAGGCTAACATAATGTAACCTAATGATCTGCTTACTTGCATCTCTCAACCTGGTGTTGCTAACCTACCTAGGCTATGAAAGTAAGTTAATTAAGGCCTACTAAGGTTAACTGACATTTGAGTAGACTATGCAACACATTGGCAAACGTTTACCTGGATATGTCCTTTTAGCTTATATCATGTTTGCTAGCTTGTGGGCTAAGTTTGAGTAGTGCTACCAAAATCATAGAAATTAATAAAATTGCTAAAATTAATTAAAAAAAAGACATTTACCTCTTCTATGATCCAAGAATGATTTCATTCGAGTTGTTTTTTTTTTTTTTACATTTATTTTAACTAATGACATAGAAGACATTCCCAATTGCATCCACATATCTTAAGGCACTATGCAAAAAGTGATTTACACTCGTAGCCGAACACAGTGAGATGCAAGCCTTCCAATCCACTCAGAAATGTAATTAGGCTACTCTCACGTCCTTAAAGGGGCAGGCAGTCAATTAGACTTGTCAAATAGTTTAAATCAATATGAAATTACTAGATACTTACTTGGCTATTAGTAATTATCCAGGCCACAGACTATGAATTATTAAAAAGATATAAACTTAATATGAATTACAAAATATATGAATGTATTGAAACATATGACATGATGCCATCTCTTTAGGTGACTGTCTTTTTTGGACAGTTCTACGAAAGGTTATACTGCTTTGTGAATTACCTCAGTCAAAGCATTTTCACAAATAAAGTAGGCCTACTTTGATTTTCTGTAATCCTTACTGTTTACCTTTGATTATCCTTTTCTAATAAGCATCAAGATTATCAGTGTGATTTTGGTCTTACTAACCTTAATTGCCCTAAATTAAAAAAAAAAAAAAAAAAAAATCACAGCTATTTTTGCAATTTTCACTTCCTCCCGCAATTTCTCCACAAGAAACAGCTAAAAACACTGCAACTTCCATCCAGGCATTTTAGGTCGCAACAGTCTCAAAAAACCTCATGAAATCCTGGAGGGACTGATTTTCTACCTATCCCTTACTGCCACTGGGGAAAGAAAAAAAAAAATTCCCTACCGACCCATGGCCTCAACTGACAACCAACAGGAACCAAACCTTTTTTTTATGCCTAAGAATGTATCTGCTATATGCCAGCACTTGCTGGATCTGAATAGCATTAGGAATCTAATTCAATTGGCCAATGTAAGTTCTAAAAATATGGAATAATTAACCCTGTTAGCACTGTTTAACACAATGGCTTGGACGTGCAAAGCTATGTGGTGCGCTGCTTGATAACAGGGCACAGGTCCTGCAACATTATCGTTTATAGCATGCTAGCAATGTTTCGTCCATTAGTCCACTGCCATACCTGTATGATGACTGTGTTTGTTTGCACATTTCAGTCAGTAAATGCACTTGATATTGATTTGACACGGTCACTCACTCATGTGCAAACACATGAAATGTCTTGCCACCAAACATCAGCACAAGATGGCATTTCACCTCAATGCACCATCATTTTTTGAACACCCAGTGTACAAGCCTCAAGTGTCACCTCTGTCCAGGTTGCTACTCTGGCACAAGTGGCAAAATACTTCATTGTTACCAAGACAGAGAGCCAAACTGTATAAAAGGTTTCCATAAATGGCACAGCAATTAGTTTCTGCAGGCCAGGAAGGAGGACTTCCAACATTTTGTATGATTGAACAGATGCTACTAGTGAATAACTCTGTTAAACTGTTTCCTTTCTTTGCAGTCAGTACAACACATAGTACATTGAACACTTGAGATCGTACGAGCTGACAAAAGCTTCAGACTTCGCTGTATTCCACCCATCAGAACCGAATGGCACAGTAAGTCTGTCAGCATATGCTACTGACACAGAAAAGGCATATCAATGTTTGAATCCAATCAGTTGTCAAATGTTGTTTTTCAGCCCTGTCCCTTTTTAAAGGTTGCATTTTTATATACAGTTTTGTTCAAAAAAGTGGATAGGGTTTGTCGCATCGTGTGGCCCGAGGGAATGGCTGGGCGAAATGCAGAGGAAATTACATCAGCATGCATTGGAGAAGGAGCAGGACGTACACCACACCATATTGTGGGTGGACAACTGCAGTGCACAGAATTAGAACTGGAGCCTTCGTCACTCTTGTGAACAGTGACGCCATTTCAGGAGGACATCACGCTAAAGTTTTTTGAGAGGGGACACACGTTCATGAGCGCAGACAGTTTCCACCATGGTGTCGAGCAGCAAATGAGGAGCCATCCAGGAGGTGTGGTCTACATCTTCGAGGACTTGGTGTGAGTGTTGTGGCAAGCTCCAACTCCTCATTAAATGTAGGTTTACTAATTTGAAATATATGTCCCATGCAGCATTAACTGCAGAGTCAAATATTCAGTAAGTGCACAATAGTCTGGTGTTGCATCATCTAAGTGTTTAATGCTACAACCCTGTTAACAAAAGACAGATTTATGGATAGAGATATTCCATATACTCTATATAGATGGTATTCACATATTATATTTATCAGGGTTTCCAACAGAGACAAATGAGAAGGGAGCAATGCTGTTGAAAGTGTCTAAGCGTCCCTCCTCCTTTCTTTAGTCAAGAAGCCCAGGAGTCATGGCCAGCATTATATAGCCTACTTCTTCTGCCCCAAGAGCTTCAGGAAGCTCTGCAAAGAAAAGATCCATCTTTAAAAAAAGGGACAAGTCCCATTTAAGAGCACTGTTAATTCAACATAACAAAGTATTCATGGTATTTAGTGTTATCCCCTTGATTTATGCTTCAATAGTGTCAGGAACATGCATCTAGATTGCTAGCATATGTTTACTATTACTTATTTTAATTATCCGAAAGCTTTCAGTCTAAAGATGATCTTTGATTGGTGATCTTTCAGGTATTCAAACCATAAAAGATACACCAATGCACTGGGATGTCTGATCACTAGGTTTCCATTTATGAAAGACCACAGCTCCTCTGGCTATGTATGTATCATTCCTTAGTTGTATTTTGATATTAACAACTTTTTTAAGCAACATTTCTGCTGAGTGAGCTTCATAACTTTGTCTATACCTACAGGAAACCTTACTGGAGTGCCTAAGAAACAAGTTCAAAAAAGAGAGGTCTCCTTTGCTGAACTTAGCAATTGTCCAGGATAGTGCTGGGCGGTATACCGGTTCACGCCGTATACAGGTGTATATTTTCGTTATGATATGAATTTTTAATATACTGCCACACCGGTGTATTTGATTACACAACGTTTGGAACGCTGCGCCGCGGCGTTTTTTCACCTGGTGGGTCGTCTACTTCCACCCTTTTACACGGCACATGAACGGTTAGCCCGAGAATTCTTGTCGCAATTCAAAATTCCACTGGAGCTCCAAACGGATTTGTACACGCAGCCTTACAACACTGTTTACAGCTCTTGGTACACAGCTAATTTAGATACACCAATAGTGTGGGTGCTTGAGATTCTTTAGGAATTCGCCGTCTTGGTTTGTAGAGAAGTTAATATTAAGTGACACATACACGCAGGAGGACGGAAACACAGGACTGGTGGTAATAGGGGGCGTTCCGATGGCTGTGTTAAGTTAGCTATCGATAGCTAGCTAGCTATAACGTCAGAAAGTTGAGTAAAGTTAAAAACAGATCAAACAACTTAGCACGTTAAGTATATCTTACCTCCATGTCCATAGAGTTCTTCTCGGAATGTTTACTTCGGGGTCCACTAAATATTTTTTATACAGGATGCCACTGCAATTTGGCACTCCTTGGCGCTTCATTTCTACTGGAAGAACTCATCCAACCAACGTTTTTTTATTCACAGTATAGGTCAGCGCAAGATTAACTCCGTGGCAATCAGATGAACCGGCGTAGTAATATTGTGCGTGCTTCGTCCTTGTTGACTGTGGGCCAATCATGTGTCGCTATGATCTCCAACTTCAAACTGAAGATTCTAGAGCTTTAGATCCTTGCTTCCAACTGACAACTCACACATAACGGTCGTTTGTTAGCTATCGATAGGTTAGTTTATTGTGTAAGTGTGTTAACGTTAACATTAAATATAATGTTTGCCTGGGTTGAGTGGGCTGATGACACGGATAAGGGGAAGCACAGCATCATCCATGGTTCCAACATCAGGGGATTCGATGTAGATAAATGGATGGATGGACTTATTCATCAAGAAATATTTGCGGTTGAGTGGCAGAAGGGTAGCCTGGTGAGCCAGACCAACATTAAAATGTAGGGTCTGGGCACTCACCGTTCGCAGTGCTCCGAGGGGCGGGATAATCAGTTGTCTTTCAAATTCCCTCTGCACGCAATAGGACGCAATAGGATATTTGTTTTCAAGTAGCAGGGAATTCAAGCCAAACCGTTGCAACTCTGCCATCAAGCATTATGTTAAGCCCACCAAACGACTCTATACACGATTTCAAAGGCCTGATTAAGTTTCGATTTCTGGAGCTCACAAGCCAACGGAGAGTTGCTAGACTAGCCCTCGCAGCAAATGTAATTTGCTGCCGCTAGGGGCGCGTCTAGATTTCTAGGCTAGCAGGAGGGCAAAACCGCTCCAAAAAGTGGATTGCCAGTCTATCAGGCAGTTGTGAAAAAAATGTACTTTATAAATCATAACATGTTCAGGTTAAATTGAAATTTATATGCGTTTGCCCCAACGTTAACATTAGTGTTGTGAACGTTGTCTCCTATTTTAAAAGGCTAAGGTTAACGTTAGCTAACTGTTAGATTTTTGCTAACTTTACGCGTGCTTTACATGTGGCATCATCTCTACCTAATAAATTGTTTTAAAATGTTGGCTATAACGTTGGCCGTTTAAACAAAATCTCTAGGCTGGCTGCTGAGTGAAGGTTTTTTTTGGCTCAAAAGTAAAGCCATGACATGTCCGTGAATTTAAGGATTTTAACAGCAGGCTGTGAAGGTAAAGCAAGCATTAAAAAGCCACTCTTGTTTGATGATATAATATATATAAAAATAGATTGATTTGCTTAGATCCAGACCTATGCAATGCCATGTCATGACTTTGGTACTCTATTATGCTTATACTATGTCTCTGTGACCTAGCCAGAGATAGAATCTTGATGAGCTTAAAATCTTTGTCATTACAATTGTTTAATGGTGGTCCATGATTACCTTTATACGGCAGAACGCCATGCTACTTTGGAGCGAATAGTCCGGGAGGTGGTTGAGCCACAAAAGTTGGCACCCAAGAGGGCAGTGAAACCAAACTCCCGATATGCCTCAGAGGAAGATGAGGATGCGCCACAGAAGAAAAAGGTAATTACATGTAATCATCATTTTGCATGTGATGCACTTTTTACACTTGAACACAAGGGTGGTTACAGTTAGTTTGGGTGGTTATAGTGGAGTTATTTTGAAGACATGGCTATACACTGTAGTTCTCTGGTCTGGTCTGGGAAGGACCACCCCACAAATGTAAGAAAAACTTTTTTATCAGCTATATCAGTGGTTATCAAACTTTTTCTGTCATTCCCCACTTTGGCGGTATAGTTTTCAAGCCCCACCTAACCCCATCACCAATCAAAATTGTAACGTTAAAGGAGAATTCTGGTGTGATATTGACCTAAAGTGTGTTGAAACATGATGCCGAGTGTGAACGTATGTCACAGCTCACCTCGGCTTGTCCCCTGCACTCAGAAATCTTCCGCTAGTTAGCCAATGCTACCAAACAGTGTTTCGTTGTGGTGCCTCGGGCATCGGCCTAGCCATGCAAATGGGGTTCACTCTTTATTACGACATCCCGTTATTACGACGACCCTCTATTGCGACATACCGTTAATACGACATGCCTCTATTTAGACATGCCCCTACTCCGATTTTTTTTAGTACCGCTATTCCGACATTACCAATCCTCATTTTCAATGTATCTCTGCAGTTCCTGTATCCTATCAAATTCCAACATCCTAGATACATGGATGAGCTGTAGTCATGTCATCTGCACCTACAGACATCAACAATCCACCAGCCATCCACTCCAAACAATGTTTTTTCCCAATAATGGATATCGGCACACATTTCAGTCAAAACCTTAGGTGATTTTGAACTGGCCATGTGACTAAATGTTACATTATGTAAAACACAGGTAGCTCTCCTCATTTTATTCTCTAAGCTCTCAGGGGAGAACGGTCAGAAACTCCATGCATCAAACAAACTCTGTGCGTGCAGGCCACCTATATTAATTAATTAATGGCCGTCAATCAATGACCAATTGTGCAAAGACGGGCGGAATTCTTATGCTTCAGTAGCCTAAACCATTTCAGTGAACGTTCAAATAACCCCCAGAGTTCAGTGTCCATCAGGGTGTTCAAACTGGGTGTGTGATATATTCAAGTTGCTTATAGGCTATTGCATTTTAGAGGACAATGATAAAGCCATATGCAATGCATTTTGGCTTGCCAGCAGGTTGGATGAACTCAATTTACTACACAATAATGTAGGCTAGGCCTATATTTTTTACATGTCATGCATGCAGTTGTTGAATTGCACATAACATGTCTGCATATTTATTTAGCCTTCTTTCTCTCGACTCTAGGCTAGCGCATGCATTATCATGGCCCTATAATTGTGCAAAGACAGACGGGATATCCAACGCTCCTTTTACAGTAGGAACCACTTCACAACGAACGTTCAAATGACCCCTAGAGTTATGTAGAAACATAATCGAAAAGTCCAAGCGTGAATTGTGTGTGTTTTGATTTTGAGAGAGACTGGAGAAAGGCTGAATGTCTCACAGCAACTGCGATAACCTTGTTTCTTGTATCCTTGCCTCCAAATATCCACATCTAATGAGGGTCGGCGACAACCCCCTTTGACGAATGTCAGTGTACGACACTAAAGCACACGTAACTAGGACATAATCACATTCATTGATTTAAGTACAATGATAATTGTACTGGCATTTATATTAATACAGTAATTTCTCGCATACGCTGCATCATGCATAATCCGCACCAATAAAGGCCGCACAAGTTTCATATGGGCTAATTATGTAGGCTTAATGAACAGTCATATTATACTCTTCAGCCGTGGTCATTGCAAATTGATTGAATTTTGTTTGTGTGTTCGTGTGTTGTTTAAAGTTGGGACGATTACTGTAGGCCTATGCTGCCCATATTGGAATAAAAAAATAAAGGCCCACCCTAGGCCTATACTTCGCAAAAGTCCACTCCGTTGAAAAATCCTGGCTATGCCACTGTTAATGACCTCGTGTCGGAATGGCAGGACGTTTAAAAGAAAAGGTCAAGTGTCGCTACTCCGACAATGGAAAAAAAAAATATCGCAATAGTGGGATGCTTGAAAATCAATGTTAATGCCGCCATTTCGACAATTAGACACCAATGTCTAAGTAGAGGCATGTCGGAATAGCTGCATGTAACCCATGCAAATAAATCACTGTTTTACATCATTTACGAGGCTCAAAGTAGCTCCATACTTCATTAGTAGACTTCCGAGGGCCTTGATATTTAAAATGAGACATGGAGAACTTTGAAAAAGCACTGGTAGTTTATTTACAAGACGATTTATACAGACAGTACCTTAAGGAATTTTACTGTTCGACGCCATCTTGAATTTAGTCACGATAAGTCGAGCGACGAGTACGAATGAACAGGTATGATAAGGGATCAGATTCCAAAAACTAATTCAGTGGAAATGCATGGATTCAATTGCTTCCGGTAGCAGCAACTGGAATCCATGCATTTCCACGGAATTATTTTTGGAATCTGACTTTTTGGTATATCAAACTACGGAGTAGAACAAAGCGGTAGGCTATGCAAACTGTGCAATCGAGTTCTATGTAGGCGAAATTTGTTTAACATTTCTAATCGTAAACACAGACACAGTTACGTTGAAGCCTGCAGTCATGTTTGTCACTGATGTAATGGCAGTCCACTCGGCTTATTGTTTTTCAAGAATGTTGCATTCCTGTTTGTTATTGTGCACGAAACTTCACGCCAATAAATCATCAGCAATATTGCTGGTTTCCGTCTACAAGCGCCCTCTTTACGTTCGTCTTAATGCCTGTTAGTTGTTTGTGGATTGGCCTATATTTGGCGTTGAAAATGGAAACGTCTTTAGTAGTGCTGTCAAAGGACTAAAAATTTTAATCACGATTAATCGCTGAATTCCTATAGTTAATCATGATCAATCACATATTTTATGATTAAAATTCTATTATTTTGCATTTCTGAACTTTCCAGGAGTCCATATTAACAATAAAGCAATTATTGTGTATCTTGATTGGGATTCAAATAAAAGCAAAGCAAGTTACTTTATTAACTTAACTTTAAGGCGTAGGTCTATTTGATTATTTCAAATCAAATTTTAAAAGATGTGAGACCTGAGGCAACACAATATATTCTTCAGAAATATAGCTGATATAAACTGAAATAAATACTACCGGGCAATTCCATGCAAAGGTCATCCTTACCATGGAAAAAATGGCATACGCAAATAGAACTGTTGTTAAAATCTTCATTTAGGTCTATATTTTATTGTTTGTAACTGATCTGATTGAATTTGATGGAGAATGACACTCTTTTTACATCATAAATATGGTGTGCAACCATACAGAAACAACATTTTTCACATGGTAATATTATACATATTTAAAAAGTGGATAAATGGACCCAAGGTTCAAACAAATTGTGGACAAGGGAATGGTAGAGCAATGTCTATGCTCAGCTTGCCTTTAAGAGCACAACTCCTTACATTTGTAAGGCTTTTGTTTTTAAGTCAGCAAGTTCCATGGCCATGTCACATCCATAACGTTTTATAGGAAAAGTTTATGCTACACATACAGTGTTGATGCGACAATGTCCATAGTGTCTGTGCAAAGCTGATTTATATCAATGTAAAGTGTGATGACCAAATTGTGCCCCTTTCTTACTTTTAAAACCTTTAATGGTGCGGTATGGATGTTACATAATGTGAATTTACAAGACTGGGGTCTTTATTTTACCTCAAAGCCGATAAAACGTCTGCTCTGGTAGCATGTCAGTTTCAATGCATTTCACCTTAGTGTTTACAATTGACATTTCAAAGATTATTAGGTTGATTATAACCATAGGGAGGCCTTGCCTAACCATTAGCAAAACAAACATAATATTAAAATACCTCCAGTGATTAGCCTAGCCATAGCCTATTTTCAAGTGGCCTAATAACGAAAATCTGAGCGATTATCTTCCTGTAACTGTCATACTGTTGTTGTACAGTAACTGGATTATCGTGTTAGCTGGTGAAGATGGCTGGCTTTGCAGCTGGAGTTAACATAGCAACCTCCTTCTGTTGCAGATCTGTTCAGCCTGCCGTTCACGTCTGCTTAACACAGTTTAATTTTAAATGTGACGCGATATGACAGCATTTGAAGTGTCAGGTCCTCTGTAGCTAATACCCACAGAGTAACATGAGTAAGGGCAGCAATAAACTAGATGTACCGCATAGCGGTACGAAATATGACCGCCTCTCAGTCCTGCATATTCTCTTCTCAAAAATAAATCACGCTTGTCAATTTGTCTCCATCTCCTACTCCTGCAACTCATGTGCATGTAAATGAGTCTGTGCATATGTGAGTTTGCTTTTGTTTATAAAAGTGTGTGTGTGTGTCTGTGTGTGTGCATGTGCGTATGTGTGCCTGTGTTTGTGTGTTTATGTGTGTGTGCGTCTGTGTGTTTGCATGCGCACATGCGTATGCGTGGCATGCCTGTGTGTGTGTGTTTATGTGTCTGCATTCATGTGGGTGGGTGTTTGTGCATGTGTGTCCTTGCCTGTCTGTATGTGTTTATGTGTGTGTGCTTGCTCGTGTGTGTGTGTGCATGTGCGTGTGTGCATGTGTGCGCGTGCATGTACTTAATGTGTGCAAATCACAAATTAGTGGGTATGGGTTAGGTTGATGCGGGCTCTTGAGACTAACATACCATATTTTGTCATCTTGGGTGCAACGGTTCAGGTAGGGCTAGTTATTTAGGGGAGTGGCCACCAAGTTTCATGTTCCCTGGTGTTTCAGTAACCCGGGAATCACTGACCAAAATTGATGACGGTAAAAGAAAAAAATAAACATATTTTTTGCTAGAACTAGTAGACTACCACAAAGTTGCTGAACGTATGTTATTTCAGGTTTGTTTGCAACAATATATAAGTTTAACCAAAGTTCTTAGCGGCTAGCTAGCTAGCGAACATTCCCATTCACTTTCTGTTTACTGTGCTAACGTTAGCTAGCTAGCTCGGTTAACGGGGCAAAATTAAATTATTAATTCCGTGTCCGAAAGAGTGTTTCATTGGCATCGCACACAAACAATGACTGTAAAATAGTATACAAAATTAGATTTATATGTTATTATTGCTTATTTATCGCCTATTTAGGAGTCCGGAACTAGTGCCATTTCGTTCCATTGGTGAATCGTCTTATGATTCATCTTAGTTAACTATAGAATCTTTGGTAAATATGTTCAACAGTCAATGTTTTTTTTTTTTTTTTTTTTTAAAACATTTAAAACATTCAAATGGTAATAATGACAAAATAATTTTGTTTTTATTTTATACACTTCTTAAGAAAGTCACTTTAAGAGCATTGTCTACACGGTATTCATAATATTTTGCCAGATCCACTCAAATATAGCCTATGGCTAGTCGTCCACAAACTCTAACATTGTTTGTGCCACATTTATTAACAATAAGTATATTAAGTTGGTATTAACAACCTTATCTGACAACAACCTCACCTAGCTATCTGAGTGGAAAGTGTTTCAATTGGCATAGCCTATTCATGTAAATGCTTAGTTTAAGGGAAACGGATTATTGAAGACTTCAAGACTCACCAATTCCATTACACAAAGGCAAAGACCACTCTTCATATTCTATCACAGTCCAAATCACAGTGCCTGCAACCTATGTCAAAGTGCCCTCACATTTTATAAATGGTCAGTAGCCTAGTGTGAACCGGATAACTCCGCAATCCGCTCGCGTTGTTTTTGTTATTCTCATGATTTCCTTTTAAAAGTTTCTTATATTAAAAAGGTGAAATCAATTACCAACAATGACAAGCCAGCTGGAAACTTCCACCCTCTCTCCCTCTCGTTCCCAATTAAAACGAGTAGCATAACGTTCTGTTAGATCTGGTGCATAGGCTAATGGAGACTGAGAGGACCCAAAAAGTATTATCGTAATGTAAGATGCTGTTGCTGCATTTTTACATTGTAATCAAGAGTGAAAAGCAGTTTGCAGTAAAGCTTTTCGGGACAATTCGGGACGGTTGGCAACCCTACTATGTTACCAAGGAGACACATTGTTCGGCCTCTTTTTTTTGTCAAAGTTCACAAGCCCATAGCGCAAGAACTAAACCATGTAGGCTCAAATTTTGCTTGCTGGTACATAAATAGGAATAGCATGTAGCAAAATCATCACGTTTGGTCTGGATGATCCTGCATGGTCATAGCTGTCCCTCAAAGTTGATCAAAATGTTATTGAAGTTTTTGGCTGGGCTCTATTTAGGCCTTCAGGAGACATATTTGTACTCAACATAGGCTCTTAATTTATTTTCCTTACTAAGATAAGTAAAAACACTCTCACAAAAAGTAATGAACAGAAAATAAATTCCTTCAGGGTCTGAACAGCAGACCTCACAAGTCTGAAAAATCATTTTGGTTCTCATTTTCAGAGCACCCAAACACCTTGTGGGAATATACAAAGATTATTTTTATATTTTTTTCTTTATTCTCCATGATCCCTTCTTTTTAAAAACACAAATTTGACTTGTCTTATGCAAATCTTTCTTTTTTTATTTTCCACCATGAACATGGGCAAAATGCACCATTGAGATCAATGTTTTTATATAGAGTTACCACAGTGCCACCTGTGGTTGTATAGAGTAACCTGTGGTAACTATACAAAACACATGTTACCCATTATTGTGCCTAGACGAGGTTTAAACAAAATCTGAGATGGTGCAGCAACACATCTGATTGACACGAAATGACCCATAGCATACAGTGTGTGTGTGAGAGGAAAGGGTTGGAGAGGGGTAGAGATTATAAGTTTACAGTAAGAGAGTGAGAGAGAGAGTGAAAAAGAGAGAAATCATCTAGGTTGCCTGCACCGGATGCGGCAGCAGCAGGCTGTAACGTAACCATAGCTCTTCATTTTTGCCATCGTCAACGTTATCGTTGTTTTCAACCTCCACTGGTGGTGTCTCCGTAAAGTAAATGGTCATTCACTTTAGGCAGTGTGGCGATGTATTTTTTGGTTTCTTCTCACAGTTTTTCTGCTATTGCACCTGCTAGGATAACTTCGACTTCGCTCCATTTTTAGCACAACGTCTGTCTCTCAGTTCAACCTCTACATTCCTGGCTGCGTCTTTCGTCTTTCCCGGTCAATGGAATAATCCATTGTAGTACGAAAAAGGGAGGGAGGGTGCCAAGACATGTACTGAATTAGGCATTCTGGTGCTTTTTTGTTGGCTTAGAAGTACGATTAAAACATGCAGTGACAATGTAAGCTTAGCCATGTTTATGAGTACATAACCTATTCAATTTTGTAATTGTTTTTTTTTTTTGAAAGGGGAATGATTTATTGGGGGCCCCCTACTAGCCCAGGCGATTGCCTACCTTTGACTAATGGTAAGTCCGCCCCTGATATTCAGTCAAGCTCAGTGAATGTAGTGAGTTCAGTGTACTCAGTTTATGAAAGTTCATAAGCATAAGCAGTGTTTCCCATACATTGACTAATCTGTGGCGGGGCGCTGTCATGAACAATTTGTTCCGGCTTGCGAAAAAGTTCCGGGTGACGTAATAATGACGTTCCAATCTCACTTTTAATGTTTATCATAGAATCCTGGCGTCGTTGCTAGGATGGTTGCTATAAGCGCTCAGCTCACGGATGACAGAACTGTCATTTACCTCAGGAGCTTCAGAGACCGGTCATCTAAAAAAACAAGCGCACCTACTAGGCTCAAATTTCCCAAGTTTCTCAAGTTTTTCCATTTTTATAGAAGATTTTACAAGATAAGTATGGTTTCTTTTAATGATATTGTGTTTTAACTTTCAGATAAGAAGTACAGAGAGGGGTGTACCGAGTCGGCCAAAAGAGCCATCAAAAAGGCAGCGAAGAGCTACTGTCTTCAAGGCCAGCAGTATTTATTTACGTTACTAACATAACGTTAAATTACACGTTTCACTGTCAACTTAAGTAGAGTTACTCGGTAAATGTGTGTTCTGTTAGATAGCCTATTCTAAACGACAAAGTGGCTAAGGATTTTTGTGAACTAACGTTAACACTTCTAGAAGATATCGTAGTATGTGAAGTGGTAACGTTAGCTGACATTAGCGTTTGCTAAAACCCCAGCTCCAAGATTTACCTCAGAACCGGACAACATCAAAGTGATCCTTTACCAGATTGATGTGCATTGTGTTAAGTTAGCTTGGGTTGGGGTTTAGTCCTGTACTACAGTGATTATCAACATTGAGACGTACTCCAAACATGATGTATTTGATTGATACTGTATATTAATAGTCCCACTTTGACTATTTTTGTTTTACATCTAACTCCCTAGCAGTAATGTTAAGTGAGATATTTGCTAGGTAGTTTGACTAGTTTCAAGTATTGTATTGTCATGTAGTCATATAATTGAGTGCCAGCTCAACTTCAAATAATACATTGTGTGTTTGTGGGGGGGGGTTAAGACATTGATATAAACTATAATCTTAGAGGGTACACAAGCTAAGGACATTTTGGGAAACAACGTTCATTTACAGGTGGCACTTTGCACTATATGGGTCGCGATAGCTTGGCCAGGAGGGTCATCACTTCTGAGGAGGAGAAGACTGCCATCCTGGAGGAGGTCCATGCGGGACACTTTGTGCGAGCCCGCATGGAAGGGAAAATAAAGCAGCGCTTTTATTGGCTTAATATAAGAGAGGACGTCGACAATTGGGTAGGAAAAACATCTTATTGCAAAACAATTCAGTCATGAACAAGACCTAAAGGTGAATAATCTTGTTCTTTTCAGATCAGCACCTGTATGTCGTGCCAGCAATTCGAAAAAGTGAAGACCCAGGCTCCAGAACTAAAGCCCATCAAGCCAGTGGCTCCCTGGCACATGATTGGTAGTAGGGGTGGGCGATATATATCGTCTGCGATAATATCGTGATTGTTGTTTTAACGATGTGCAAATTTACATTATCGAGTATTTAAATTACTTATGGGGGAAAACACTCAAATCACGCGTTGAAACCCCATACATTCACTAAATCCAGGATGTGTATGCGAGAGAATCCACTGGTTGCAGCAGAGCAAGTGTCACATGATCGCTAGTGGGTCCACGTTGTCAGGCGCGCAGGCCTAATGTTTATTTTCTGTAGTGAGACTGAGACGTAGCCTACTTGCAATTTTGTGCAGCTACTTCTGTTCACGTAGCATTGATGAGACAGTCACATTTTTTCCTACATGGTATTATATGGAGAGAAAACATTAGCCTTTGAGTATTTTAATAGTCAGTTGTAAACAAAGAACTCTTCTCATGTAACCCTTTTGTGGACTGAAGTTCGCTCTAAATCTATGTGTATCGATTATACTAGCCGTTAGCATCTCTATGGGATTTCTCATATACATTAGCCATAAGCTAAGCCATTAGTTTCTATTCTGTAACTTGGAATGCTAGCCTACATGATTTCTCTTAAACAAAACATCGAAGGAAATAACTGAGATGTACTCTGTTGGTCTGCTTAGTTTTACAGTGAATCCATCCTAAGTAAAGGTTTTTGAAAGGAACTTCAGCTTCAGACTTTATCTTGGGAAACTGTTAGGCCTATACATCTTCTCTAATGTAGCTGGCTAGACCATGTCATTGCCACACACACAAGTGGGGGCAAAATTGAAAATGTGACAGAGTGACAATACATTGGTTGATTTGGTTAAAAAGTCACAGGTTAGGTTATTGGTTATTATTGTATTGATGCTATTCATAAATAATGAGCTGTAAAGTATCTCAGACTTTTACAAAACATTTTTGAAAGGATATCGACTAATTATCGTATCGTCAAAATCACAATTTTTTGTCCATATCGCCCACCCCTAATTGGTAGAACAAAAACAATGTTTGATGTTACCTTCACTGAATGGCCAGAAAATATATGTGTAATGTAAAGTCTCACACAAGAGCCTTTGTAATAATTTCTTGCCTGTCTGTCTCAAACAATTATGAATAGGTGTTGATCTCATTGGACTTTTAAGAAAGTCCAGCAAGGGGAACACTTTCTGCCTCACAGCCACAGATTTTTTCACAAAGTGGGTGGAGGCAAGGCCCATTGTGCAGAGAAGTGCTGATGCGACTTCTCAGATATGTATTATAGTATAAGTATCGCCATATTATGCAAAAAAATACATTTTTGTCCTACATTTTATTTGTTGTTGCTTTTGTCAAGGCTTTGATGGACATCTTTATGTGAGCCATGGTGTGCCAGAGGTCATTTTAACAGACAGAGGGCGGGGGTTCTGCAACAAGGTGGTTTTCCATTCAGAAATAGTGTAATATTCTATGCCAATTATGATTACAATATTTGAATATAATAATTCTTTGTTATTGCCCAAAATAAGGTTAATGCAGCCATGTTCCAAAGGTACGGTGTCAAGCACCGTATGATTTCCGCCTACCAGCCTCAGATGAATGGTCAGTATAACAGCATTTGACCACTATTCAATACTTGTGTAAGTAGTTTGCTGGGCAAAAATAATGTTTGCAATTTCACTTCACCTCATAGGTTTGGATGAGAGGACCAACCAGACGCTGAAGAGAGCGATTGGGAAGACCCTTGATGGGCATCAGAACAGGTGGGAGGACAATTTAAAAAATATTGTTTTTGCACATTGTTTTTCCTCTGTCCAATCTTCATGTAGGTTCTCGCCGTTCCGGTTAATGTACGGACGGGAGCCACGTCTCTTCAGGTATTTCAGTTCGGTTACCCTGTTATGAACATGCTTTGCCATAGAGAAACACACAATAGCGTTGGATTATAAACATGCTTTGCCACAAAAACGTGGGGTAAGTCCAGCTATATGAAGTTATTATTTTGCTGTCACTTCGTCTGTTTTATAACCCAAAGGGATGTATTTGATATCAAATGATAGCTCTGGGTCTCCTCTTTCATCTGACATGCGTGGCATATCTATCCGATCACAGGTCCGTGAGTAATTCAAACCAGAGTAATGGGTGTGCAGCGTTGGTTTGTGTACATGACGTTATTATTTTGCAGTCACTTCGTCTGTATTTATAAGCCAGAAGGATCGATATACATGGTACCAATGGATAGCCCTGTGTCTCCTCTTTCATCTGATATGCTTACCATATCTATGCGATCACGGGTTCTCGATAGGCTAATTCAAACGAGAGTAATGGGTGCGCAGGTGAATGCAGAGAAGTATAGACTGTAAATATGATGCAATTTGATTTAATTTTGATGTACTAATGAAAACATATTATTTTCAGTGCTATGATTGTTTTTGTGGTAGACTTTGTCATACATGGTGAATATGCACTTGAAAATTATGTATAAAGTTTTTTTTTTCATGTTTGATGCTCTATAAATTATATATTTCCATTTATTTTAGACAAGCAACCTAGTTGGTAAAGAAGTACTAAAACAGTAGTATTATATGAATAAATTCAAAACTTCTGATGGGATTCATTGTGAAGAAATTGTGGTCAAAACATATTTACATTTTTCATAAATGCAATTTTCAGCAAATATGCAATTTTCATAGCTTGACAAATATTCAACTGTAGGGCAATTATTTCAGAGGTTGAAGACAATTAACCTAGCAGAATATACCCTAAAAATGTCAAGGATCTAGCATGAATTGTTCAAGAGTAATGACTGATGGAACTTAGTCATTTTAAAAAACAGCCTTTTTTCAGACTCATGAGCCTGTTTTTTAAGCTTCCATATCTTATATAATAAAGTAGATACAAGCTTAACATTTTGCGCAGTAGTTGCTGGGTATGGTACCATTATTGTCCTAACGTTTGAAGAAAATCCAAGATGGTTAGACAGGAAATTTCTCTAAAATCTGTTGATTTGGCACGGAATGACCCAATTAGCAAACAGGTTATTCATGATGGCTTTGGAGGTGTTCACATGTTGGACAGAGATGACAGACTAATTTTGAACTAATTTTGATTAGCGTGGTCATGGCCATGCTAGATATCTTTATGTGTGGCCAATCCTAGGCCTACCTACCGATGCTAGATATTTTGTGCCACAAAACTACCCACCTCTGTAACACCAGTGCTATGTGTAAAAAGTTAACATACAACAATGCGTTGGCTTATTACATATTAGCAAAGCATGTAAAATAGGGAATTGTTTGTGCATGTGTAAGGGTAGTCAGTTACGGCTCCCACACACAGCTGCGTTCCGTCAACGCATGCCAGTGGGTGTTCCCGACGGTAGCTATGCAAATGACTTGAAGTAAAACCGTAATGTGATTGGTTGGTGCCATCCGTAGATTGGCTTAATTGGCCGGTGCAGCAACAGCTGAACTCCTCAACGCGAGCGGCGGGAGAAACGCGACGCAACGGACCCACAATTCAGTTCGGCAACGGATCACGTGAGCCCATGTAAAGTGAATGGGATGCGTCTCCAGCAACGCAACGGACGCAGCGCATTTGTAACTTTCTTTTAACGTTCCTGTTGTGCATGTTTAAACTTGTGCTAAGGATGTACTGGGTTCACGAGGTGTTAATGCGTTAACTTAGCTTAATGGTAAGTTAACTTTAACGTTAGCGCACTAGCAAATTTTAGCAAGCCATATCAAATCTGACCAAACTCCTTTTCTGATAAATGTTGGGATTCGCTCGCCATGGTTGAATTAATTTGACGTTTGTGCCATCAAATATTGGTGAATATAAGCGTTGGTCGTGTTTTACTTTTTTTGTAAGAGACTGGGTTGACGAAGCTAGCCTACTGTGAAGTTTCCAGGTTATTTTAACTTAAGGTAGCACGCTAGCATAACGTTAGTTAGCTCACCGTCAATCTTATATCAAAGCCAAGGAACTTTTCAGTTAAAAGTTAGCATTCGCCCTAGGGGTGTAAAGATTAACCGATACGTATCGGCAGGGTAGGAATTTCACGGCGGCCACGGCCGTCGTAGCCCCTTGCGTTTGCCGTGAGGCCCCTTTGAAAATCAGAGGTTTACAGGCCACGGTGGCCTTGGTGCCCCCTTCTTTCAATATTCTGCTTTGCGTCCTACTAATAGCGATTTTTATTTAGCCTGTGGCCTGTCAAAATAATCTTAGCATTCACAGCGCAAATTAATTTAGTCATTTACGCAGTGGAGAAAGTGGCAGCGCAAGAAAGAAAGTGCGTCCAAATTCACCCATTCTCGGTTGAACTACTCACGAAGTAGCCTATTCATCACACAGACATCACACGTATCACATGAAAGAGCTTTTTCTCAGCTTTTAAACGATGTTAGCCGATAATTGCTGTGTTGAACGGTTCGCGAGAAAAGTAAATAATATGATTCAATTTAATCATACATTCTACTGAAGGTTTTGCGTCCCATGATCTCCATACCCATTCATCTCGGTGTAATACTTTACGAACCCTTCTTTTAACACATGACAACCCATATATCAGAATAAACAGGAGACCTACCGAACACAAAGGTGTAAAGCAGTCCCCTGTACAGTTAGCCGTTCCAGAGTAATCCAGTTTTGAATTTGCAGTAAAGTTCGACATACATGGATGTCTCCAAATTTGGGCTTTAAGTTTTACAATGTGTTTAAATTGTTCCACATGATTTCATAATGGGCCAAATACAAAATAAATGTTACAAATATCGCCTATATATTGGTAAATCAGATGACAGCTGACTAAGAGTTTGTAAAAGTAGCCTTAATGATCACAAAATGCTAAGCATGCATCTAGGCTATTTGAGTTTCTTAAAGCTGAGCTGTGCTTAAATTGTTCAATACATTATTTCATAACAGGCCAAATATAAAATAAATGTTATATATAGCCTAGATATCTGTAAATATTAGATAGTCAGATGATTTACAGTTCTATGTAATATGTCATGTTTTCATTTCATGTTTTTGTAATGTTTCATACAGTGATGCAGGTCTACTGCAGTGAATAGGCTAAATACAACTTTGATCATTTTTATAGCCTACTACTAATAGTTAACTTTGGCCTTGGTGCCCTGACATGTGGCCTTTGTGCCCCCCACCAAATATGCCCAACTGAAGGCCAAGTGGCCTTGCCCCCAGAATGGTGAAATTCCAAGCCTGCGTATCGGTATCCGTTTTTAACATGTAAAAGATACGGCTACATCGATACGTGAAGCCCCGTATCGGAAAAAAACTGAAATGAACCGGACGTTATATCGATTTACTTGTTATGAATCGGTGCACAACCTTTTCTGCTCGCTCAGACTCTCATTTACGTTCCAAGCAGCGTGTTCATCCCACTTCCGGTTTTGAAACTATACGTGGCACGGAATTGTGGGTAATGCAGTTCGTTTTTGGTTACATTCATTGCCCAAAGTTGTCAAATGACCTCATTACCCATACATCTATTGCAACTTAAGCATGTGACAAATTGCACTCGATCGGCTTTTGTTTTTCGAAATCCAGCGCGAAATTAAGCACTTATAGCATTCCTAAACAGCAACGATAGTCTGTAGAGTAGCCTTACCTTTGATAAAGGGATTTTCTTCATGTTAAATAATAATTTGGCCCTTGCTGCTAAAACGATGCATAAATTATTAGCCAATGATTTTGTTCATATTCACTCAGACTCAGACTCACTCAGGTTTCTGTCTACTGTTGGAACAAAATAAGCCCAGAGAGTTCATTGATTTGTAGGCCTATTTAATTCTTGTAGGCTAGGCCTATATGAGAAAAGGCCAAAAGTGTCTAAAGCACTGTTTTATTTTATTTCGGTATTGTCTTACCTCAACAAGGCTACAGCTCCATGAAAACAATCAGATATAACTCTATAAAATCTGTAAAGTCTATAAAAATGTATTTATATGTTGTATTTGGCTGCTGTGTTTGACTGAAATGTAGACTTTTCTTTTTTCATTTCAATACAGGATATGAAACAAACCTCAGTTTAGATAATCATATTCACACATTTTGTTGCCTAATTGACAACCATGACCATGATAATTGATAATATAAAATGAATGTGCACCTTGAGCAAATTATAAAAAATCTTTCAGAATGCTTTCCATTCTTGAACTGCATCGAATCGTACTGAATCGTTTTTTATAAACATGTATCTTTTCTTGTATCGAATCGTGCCCATGTATCTAGATGCGAATCGTATCGTATTTTACATGAGAGATTCACACCCCTAATTCGCCCCCACCATCACTAAGTTAATTTGAAGTTCGTGTTGTCAATACAGGTGAATATAACCGCTGGTCAAGTTTTAACTTGCCGTTTGCACGAAGGTTTCTTTTTTAAATGTGTTAAAGGAGAATTCCGGTGTGATATTGACCTAAAGTGTATTGAAACATGATACCGAGTGTGAACGTGTGACTCATAGCCCATCTCGGCTTGTCCCCTGCACTCCAAAATCTGGCGCTAGTTAGCCGATGCTACCAACAGCTTTTTCAATAGTGGTGCTTCGGCATCGGGCTAGCCATGCAAATAAATCACTGTTTTACACCCATTTACGAGGCTCAATGTATCTCCACACTTCATTGGTAGACTTCTGAGGGCCCTGACATTTAAAACGAGACATTGAGAACTTTGAAAAAGCACTGGCAGTTTACTTACAAGACGATTTATACAGACAGTATTCTTCACGAAGTTTAGCGTTTGCAGCCATCTTGAATTTAGTCACGATAAGTTGAGCAACGAGTAAGAATGAACAGGTATGATAAGGGATCAGATTCCAAAAATAATTCAGTGGAAATGCATGGATTCCAGTTGCTGCTACTGGAAGAAACTGGAATCCATGCATTTCCACTGAATTATTTTTGGAATCTCTACAATCGATACATTTTTCTTTTTTTCTGTCAAAGAATCAGGAATTACAAGAGGTAAAACAATGCATTTTTGACAGCAGCCAGTAAATGTAGACGTGTATTAGAACATTTTAAACTATTAAGTGATGTATAAAACATTTGATCACTGTATTATTATTTCAAATGATCTTGTTTTGACTTAACTCTTGTTTTGTCTGTCATGGTGATGATTGTAGGTGCTGCAGGACTTCCAGCTACTGTTTACTCTCAATTTATGGAAGTGGGGAATTTTTCTGAAGCCAGAAATCATCAAAGGATCCAAGAACCTCACCAAGACTCTTGATTCCCAAACACCACACTGCAAAAAATGAATTCTAACCAAGTGTTATTAATCTTATATTAAGATTAAAAAATCTATTTGGTATTGTTTTTAGTATGAAAAGACTTACCTAGCGCCCTCTCAAAAGAATATTTTGACTTAATTTAAGAAGACTTTGACTTATTTTAAGGAGTCTTATCAAGACAAATTTGCTCAACGCACTGGCAGACAAATTTGCTTAACGCACTGGCAGACAAATTTGCTTGTTTTCAGGATGAGATGTCTTAAAATAAGTCAATCTTTTTTTAAATTAAGGCGAGACACTACAGGTGAATAGGGTAATTTTTTTAACAAGCAGATATCACTATGAAACTTCCCCAGTTGATTACTTACATTAATATGAGAAGAAAATGTATTACAAGTTTGCTGTAATTTAATGTTTACATATGCAAATTAGGCATTATCTAATTAAATATGCGCTAATTTGCATACATTTTAAGGCACGAAACCTGAGCATTGGATACAGCCAGGTTCAAAATTATGTTTTCATTGTGTTCAGAAATTAGATGGGGAAACATTTACAGAGGGATTTATGAATATCTACTTTTGTTATCCTGTAAATCAGAAAATGATGTCACTAGCCCTAAAAAAATATAATGCCATGTAAGTCAGGCTAGGTATAATATATCAACAAACCTCTCTGTAGAAATCTTCGACATATAGTTAGGCATAAGTCTAGAAAGTTTGGTGTATGTATGTGCTTCTGAAGTGGAGTTTTTGAGCTCAGAGTGTGAGAGGAAACTCATTTTGAGAAAACAGCCTTGAAAGACAGCCAATGAGATTCCGTTCTCAGCCTAGACTCGCCTTTGAACTTTCGTGATTGGTTGCTGATACAAAGGAAGTGTCCATATATGGATCACATAGCGTGATACAGGAAAAACAGAGCTTTCCAACAGTAGTACACATGATATGTTTTGGACCACGGTCGCGGGAGTGCATGCAAGGTTAGAATGCTAACTTTTGCTGAATTTAGGAGAAATATACAGGCGCGAGTAGACACAATATAATGAAATAAACACCTAAATGTGTAAATCGGACTTTTTTGTTGTAGTAGTGTGATAGAATACTGTACATGCTAAGGTAACATACTAGCTCAAAATCTCGAAATTGACCAGTGCATGAAAAAACGATGTTTTCACCTGCCGTGTCTCGCCTTAAGTCAAATGTTTTCACAAGAAAGCGCTAGGTAAGTCTCTTTATACTGAAAACAATACCAACTAGTTTTTTTTATCTTGATATAAGATTAATAACACTTGGTTAGATTTTGTTAGATAAGCAGTTTTTGCAGTGCACTTTATGATGCCTAAAGGACTTTGGTGTAAGTCCCTCCACTCTGCGGCCATATTGCAACGCATTTTGGGCCCTTATCGGGCATCTATTTCGGGCAGAACTGCGCGTGTGCAAGGCTTCACAACACCGACCTCGCTCCAGCGGCGAGATCACAACACATGATTGGTACCGTGTATTCACAACATATCACATGATTGGCACGATGTATTCACATGTCGTCTTTTGGCCACGGAAGGTGCTGAGATGTGGATACACTACCCCAGAGCACTGTAGACAATCACATAATTATGCCCGTCCAGTACGTACACATGTTTTTATATTTTGCCAGAACTTCCTGATGTTTATACATGATTGTTACAATTCATGAATGGATTTTTTTTTTAAATAATGAGGAACAAATGTAATGCCTTTAGTATATTGCTTTTTATGAATGTCAGCTGTATTGTTTCAAACTAGATTGTGGATTTTATCCAAACATTGTAATGCTTTTTTGACACTTGTTTGACAGGTTTGAAATAAAATATGTTGAACCGTGAGTTGTTGTCTAAATCTATTGGTGTAAAATACAACCCCAAAACAGAAAAAGTTGGGACGTTGTGTAAAATGTGAATAAAAACAGAATGTAATAACCTGCAAATCTCTTAAACTCATATTTAGTTGCAAAAAGGACACAGACAACATATCAAATGTTGAAAATGACAAATTTGACTATTTCATGGAAAATATATGTTAATTTTGAATTTGATACCAGCAACATGTTTCAAAAAAAGTTGGGACGGGGGTAACAAAATGCTGGAAAATGCTGATAAAGAAAACAAAAGAATGTTTCACAACTAATTAGGGTAACTGGCAACACGATTGGGTATGAAAAAGAGCATCCCAGAGAGGCAAGGTCTCTTAGAAGTAAAGATGTAGGGGTATTCATCACTCTGTGTAAACCTGTGTGCACAAATGATGAAACAATGTCATTTTAATGCTTCTTAACATGAAATTTTGACGTATTTAGGAAGTTCATCATCTACAGGACATAATATTATTAAAACATTCAGAGAATCCAAAGAAATCTTTGCAAATAAGGGAAATAGCTGAAAAACTAATTGGATGGCCGTGGTCTTTTGGACCCCAGATGACAATGCATCAACACCAGACCTGTTTCCAGACCTGTCATTGTATGGGTTCAAGAAAACCTCTGATAACCATTGTCTATGTGCCCAGTTTGATACTCAGTTCAAAAACTGCAGCCAAAACTGTAACAGCTAAAATTGTTTTGAGACATGATACAGAAAATACCACCGTCTTATCTGGGCCTGAGCTTGTTTAAAATGGACTGAGGTGACGTGGAAAAAGGTCCTGTGGTTAGACCAATCAAAGTTTGTCATTCTTTTTGGAAATCATTTGTCAAATTAGGTGCATAATGGAATGAAAAACATGACTAAGAATACCCCATACTGTTGAGCAACTGAAATCCTATATTGGGGATTATTGCAGGGCTGTACAGTGCGACATATATGTCGCACATTCTACAAAAAAAATTAGTTTGTGCGATGGATGTACATGTAGGCTACTTTGATTTCAACTTGGTAGTTGCAGTCTACGTGATTAAAAAGCATGTCTACTTGTTTGTAGGCCTAGTATCCAAACAATCCAACTCCAAATCAAACAACACCTCACAAATTATCCTCGCGAATCGAACAAGTGATAGCTATGTTTAGCCTACAGCGAAAGTATCTTCCGACCGGGCTGAGGTAAATTCAGATTAGGCAAGCAGAGGTAGAAGTTTGTGGCAATCGCCTTGTTGCTTTGCACTTTTAGTTCAGTTTAAAATGGACAAATTAGTATCCAAACAACACCATTTAGATCTAAAACTTCGAAGAAAAAAGTCCACCGGGACGTTCGCTTCTATCTGTCAAATACGAGCCGACTTCATGCTTTATGCGCAACATAGTCTCGCTTAGTAGTGCTTAATAACCTATACAAGAACATGATCGGTTCCGAAAAAACCTTCACGACACTTTAATTACGACTGCATTAGCCACAGACCTTCAGCTATCTTCAGTAGGCTACCTACTGTAGCCTGATGTGTATGGAACAATCTAGGGATGCAGTTCATGGGTGCACTGTTTGACATGTCAGTTAGCCTACTCATTTGCACCACTGGTTAGATGTAAAACGGTATTTCACTCGTGCAATGACAATAAGGTTGAATGTAGACCTACTCTAATCTAAAAACTTAGGAATATGAACTAAACGTGAATTAAATCTTAGTGGAATAAAATCTTCAGCATATCTTATACTTTTTCAAAAATAAATGAACTGACTTCCAATGCATATGTATAAGAAAAATTAACAAAAATCCATGGCATGACCTGTCTTCCTGATACCCGTTGAAAAGTCGAACTGCATGGAACTGTCAGGGATTGTTTTTTTTTTTTACAAAAACACAACAACCAAATAACATATCATGCTGATAGCTTTTGTTCATCTCAAACACAATGTAGCCAGGTGAGATATTTGCAACTACATGACCTTTTATCAATCCAGTTGCAGTAGGCCTAGATCCCAACCACAATTGATGAACTGTGATGAACTGCCCTACTTGTGATTGTTTTTAAAGATTTTAGAGGTTTTATATCGATGCTACAGAATTTGTGGCTGGTGCTACAAAACTTTTAACCTATGTAGCACCAGTGCTACTTGCAAAAAAAAGTTAATGTACAGCCCTGATTAATGGGACAAAATGTCATTCCCAAAAGTGTAGCAAATGGTCTCCTCAGTTCATAAACATTTACAGAATTTTGTTAAATGAAGAGGTGAAGCAGCACAGTGGTAAACATGCTCCCGTCCAAAGTTGTGAAACATTCTTCTTTTGTTTTCTTTATCAGCATTTTCCAGCATTTTGTTACCCCCGTCCCAACTTTTTTTGAAACATGTTGCTGGCATTAAATTCAAAATTAACATATATTTCCATGAAATAGTCCAAATTTTCATTTTCAACATTTGATATGTTGTCTATGTCCATTTTGCTGCTAAATATGGGTTTACGAGACTTGTATATTATCACATTCTGTTTTTATTTGCCTTTCACACAACTTCCCAACTTTTTCTGTTTTGGGGTTGTATGTATTACGGTAATAAATCACTTTTTGTTTAAATGCACTTTTGGTGTGATATCCCCATTCATGTTGCTCCACGAGCCATGTGCACAAATGTCAGAAGATTTAAGTTGCATACTACTGGGTAGTAGTAAACTATATAACTAACACATTAAAAAAAAAAGTTTATGTATTTGTCAGTTGATGTTTAGAGAAACTGTCTACATTTTAGGCCTACATTTTGTTAGCGTCTTTCTTCCCATTCTCCGACATAAAGGTAGCCTGGTGTCTAGACTAACATAAAGGCACTGTAGGCTAGGCTAGGCTACATCTCTGAAACTGAATAGCCAACTGAAAGGCTAGTTTAGGCTTGGCTACGTTATGACTGGTGTTGAGTTTGGGTAGCCTATGTGGTCTCTTTAACATGGACCTACTGTACATGGCAGCAGCCTAGTAGCCAAGGGTATTGAAATGTATTTTCAAGTAGTCTAGACCTAGCTTCAGATAATCCCAATCGTTGTTGTTCACGGACACGGAAAAATAGGCTGTTTAACGGGCTGTGTTACGCTAAAAAAAGAAGTGCGCCACACACACTAAACTTGAATCAAGCATTCTTCAGAACGCAGCTGATCAACTCGTCTACTTTCACTTTCAATGAAATCCACTAGTAAACGGAATACACTACAAGCGGCGTGATATTCGGAAAGATGTGAAGCACAAAACCCGTCGTCATTGTCAGCGGCCTGTTATAATGATGGCCTGTGTAATGTAGAAATATAGCCTAACTCTCCAATCCAATCCAACTTTATTTATATAGCACAGTTTAAACGAACACAAGGTTCCCAAAGTGCTGTACAGCAGGATAAGAAACACATTAAGACACCACAGAAGCACAATAATAGGATAAAGTATTAAAATTTAATAAAAGTTAAAAGAGATAAAAATCTAACTAAAATAAATGTAAAAAATAAAAGTAAAAAAAGACATAAAAACTTAAATAAAATTAAAAAGAGATAAAATCTAAAATAAAAGTAAAAAGAGATTAAAAACGAACTCAAATCCAAGAAATAAAATCAAATAAATAAAAAATACTGCCCACATAACACATCTACATACCATCAACACACTACCTGGGGTTAAAAGCCAGAGAAAAGAGGTGAGTTTTAAGATGGGACTTAAAAAGAAACAGTTCCATAGTTTCGGAGCTGCAACGGCAAAAGCTCGTTCCCCTCTAGATTTTAGCCTGGCTCTGGGCTCTGTCAGGAGCAGCTGGTCAGCTGACCTGAGAGAGTGGCTGGGAGTGTATGGGTGGAGCAGCTCAGAAAAGTATGGTGGGGCAAGGCCATGCAAGGCTTTAAAAGCAAATAAGAGTTTTAAATTGAATTCTAAAATGGACAGGCAACCAGTGGAGTGAAGCTAAAATAGGTGAGATGTGCTCATACTTTCGTGTGCTAGTTAAAAGACGGGCAGCAGCATTTTGTACCAGTTGCAGACGAGCAACGGAGGACCCACTAACACCCATATAAAGTGCATTGCAGTAATCCAGCCGGGTGGTCACAAAGGCATGGATTACTGTTTCAAAGTGCTGTTTTTGAAGGACTGGTTTAATTTTTGCCAGCTGCCTCAACTGGGAAAAAAAAAAAAAAAAAAAAAAAAAAAAACCGACAGACCCCCCCCCCCCCCCCCGCCCCTTCTAAAAAAAACCTCATCGGATCTATACGAATTGCGTGGGTCTCATTTTCAAGTCGAAAAAAACCGAAGAATCACACCCCTGTTTACGCACGCAGCCTTTCCTTGCCCCGCCCCGCTCTCTCTCGTAGCACCTCTGCATGTGCATTTAACAAAATATTCACGATTGTTGAAGGATTGTTGTTGCCACATAGAAGCATTGCATAGAAGACGTCTGGCTAAATTGCTATTAAATCCGCTTAGCATCGTGACCATGCTGCGCAAATTTGTTCAAAACTGCTGCATTGAAGTTAACTCTGCTAAGGTCTTATCACAACATAGTAGGCTACATTGAGGAGACTAAACTAAGTTAAATTATGCAATCAAGCAGTAGGCCTATCTCAAAGCTAACGTTAAAATACTGTTTGGATGTCGAATTTAGCATGCTTAGCCTACTTACACGCATGTCATTTCGTTGAAGGGCTCATTTTATTGACTCTGACACTGAATGTTTGCAAAATCCCGATGTAAATGGAAAAGTGTTTTCCAAAATTCAAAAGTGCTTGTCCCAAGGAGAAGTACGAACCTTTATTTTAACTATGTAGAAAATGTTTTAACTATGTAGAAAACAAATTGCATCCACACATCCTTTTAACTGTGTTACAATTGCAAGGGTTCCCTCACGAACGTGTTAAAGTGACAGGCACTCAATTAGACCTATACACTACCAAGACGATCTTAGGGGAACAAGCTCTCCAAAAAAGTTCAAGCTCTGAAAACAATTCTTGCTCGTTAAGAATCATTGGATGATCAGGCTCAATTCTCAATACTTGAGCATTGTTTGCATTTCCTTAAAGGGTGAAGTGTTTCAGTCATTGTGATTTTGAGGAAATGTTCTATCATAGTGTTTCCAGAGATGGCTATGAAAGATGTAGTCAAATATATCTTTGTTGGCTCTAAAGGTTTTCCATTCTTGTTTTCCTGTTGAGACTTATGAGACCATAGCAAAATTATTAGGCTCTAAGCAATAATTGTGAATTGTTTGCATTGTCTGGATGAGACCATAGCAAAATTATTAGGCTCAAGTAATAATTGTGAATTGTTTGCATTTGAATTGTTTGCAAGGGTATCCAGAATATCTCCTCAAATGTGTAGAGTGCAAAAATGACTTTGAAAGCTATACTTGGTACAAAGTCAGATTTATTTTTTTTAAATATCTTTCATTTTTGTGTCAGATGTTGCTCAATTTATTTTGTTGGCTAGGCTATGCTATCTCAATGCAAAACTCTGAACTATTTAGTTTTTATAAAAATGTGCAACTACACATTTTCTTTACAACTTTGAATTGTGCCTGTTATGTGAAAACAGAAGATATGCACTTCAATGAGCACTTAAATGTGCACTTGAACCGAACATGCAATATCTCATCTTTAATGCTAGTTTGCATATTGTGCTGTTTGTTTGTTTTGTTGTGTGTCAGGCTCTTTCACTATTGAATGTTGTACACTTAAATAGGGATCGACTGATATGATTTTCAGGGCCGATACCGATATTAATTATTACCAAAAAAGGAGTCCGATAACCGTTATGTCAGTTGTCAAAAAATGGCGGTAGATAGGTAGCCTAAAGGCGATATGCAGGGGAAATGTAGCTTAATTGAAAATAATTTAATTATGCAAACTTTTCTTTATTTTTTTTTTTACTCTATCAACTTGCATCACAGTGTAAATCATGTGTAGCCTATCATGTTAGTCCAAGAGCTGAGTGATAATTATTTTCATATACTAGGCCTAATGGACCGTGTTGTTAAGGGAAGGGACCGGTCACAAAGAGGATACTCGCCATTGTGTGTGTGAGTGCAGGAGCGGGAGAGAGGGAGGTGCACGTGTGATAGGCAAGCGACAGGTTGAATGTAACACAAGTTTTTAAATAGTTGTAAGGCTATTTAAGCATGCAATTTGTGTCCGTATGCGTCTATAAGCTAAACCTTTGTGAGCCTAAAAGGCACGTTAATAGCCAGCTCAAGACGACATTTAGTCCAGGTCGAATTTATTACAATCGACCCTGGGAGGGTGTTTTCTATCAGTCCGTTTCCAAAAGGAGCAACTACACGTTTTGACGTTCGCTATCGCATAATTTGGAACTTGTCTAACGAACGTTGTTTGGCTAAGACTACCAAATTGTGAGACATTTTAACTTGACGTTACGTTTTCCAAATGGCGAGAGTATGGATTATGTTTTAGTAGGCTAGTTAGACACCTATCAAGGCACTAGCCTAGTTTGTAGGCTAACTAGTAAACATCACTAACGTGCCATCAGCTAAAGGCAGAGCGGCTCTGGCTAAATGGAGGAAGTGGGCGTTTTACTTATGGATCCGGATCAAAGAGACAATAGCTTGCAAAGTGGTGTTTTTGCAACTTAATTGTAGAGTATTGTGATTCATTGCAACTTCAGCAATGTACGTTATTATCCTACCTTCAAAAAATGGCTCCGTATCGCTGAAGCCCAGTCTGCTACTGCCCATAGACTGTAAGAACAACAACCACTGCCTCGAGTCCTTCGACGAGAAGCCAAAACTTTCGAGGAGGAACTTTAATCTGTGCATTCAGTCTTCGATCCTGATTGGCTGGATTCGTGCTGAGTAACAAATCAGTCGATGTAGTGGGCGGGACAATGCTCTTGACCACAGATCAAGTGGCAAATGCAGGGAGCGACAGACTTTACCCTTTAGGCGCCAGAGTTTTTTTTTTTTTCTTTTTTCGAAACGTTCGATTTTGACACCTTCATTTCAAAAGGCTATATCTTAAAGGAGAATTCCGGTGTGATATTGACCTAAAGTGTATTGAAACATGATACCGAGTGTGAACGTATGTCTAATAGCCCATCTCGGCTTGTCCCCTGCACTCCAAAATCTGGCGCTAGTTAGCCGATGCTACCAACAGCTTTTTCAATAGTGGTGCTTCGGCATCGGGCTAGCCATGCAAATAAATCACTGTTTTACACCCATTTACGAGGCTCAATGTATCTCCACACTTCATTGGTAGACTTCCGAGGGCCCTGACATTTAAAACGAGACATTGAGAACTTTGAAAAAGCACTGGTAGTTTACTTACAAGACGATTTATGTTGACAGTATCTTCACGAAGTTTAGCGTTTGCAGCCATCTTGAATTTAGTCACGTTAAGTCGAGCAACGAGTAAGAATTAACAGGTATGATAAGGGATCAGATTCCAAAAATAATTCAGTGGAAATGCATGGATTCCAGTTTCTTCCAGTAGCAGCAACGGGAATCCATGCATTTCCACTGAATTATTTTTGGAATCTGATCCCTTATCATACCTGTTCATTCTTACTTGTCGCTTGACTTATCGTGACTAAATTCAAGATGGCTGCAAACGCTAAACTTCGTGAAGATACTGTCTGTATAAATCGTCTTGTAAGTAAACTACCAGTGCTTTTTCAAAGTTCTCAATGTCTCGTTTTAAATGTCAGGGCCCTCGGAAGTCTACCAATGAAGTGTGGAGATACATTGAGCCTCTTAAATGGGTGTAAAACAGTGATTTATTTGCATGGCTAGCCCGATGCCGAAGCACCACTATTGAAAAAGCTGTTGGTAGCATCGGCCGACTAGCGCCAGATTTTGGAGTGCAGGGGACAAGACGAGATGGGCTATGAGACATACGTTCACACTCGGTATCATGTTTCAATACACTTTAGGTCAATATCACACCGGAATTCTCCTTTAAAAGTGATAAGAGATAGAGACTTTCTGTAAATTAGAGAAATATTAAGGATGACCCAAAGTTTATGTAGAGATTAAATGTTTATATCTAATTTGCATATTATGAAGATGGTGGTGGCCATCTTGGATTATAGAATTTTCATGAAAAGTTGCATGTTTGAATGATAAAATGCACCACTTCTTTCCCCCCAAAATGTCCCTCACCTTCTGTATGCTATATTGCACAATACTGAATGCTCAGGTAAATAGTAAGTAGTAAACAAACTGTGTAAATCATTACTAATAAATGGCAGAAACAAACCAAATGCATGTAGCGGTAGGCTGGCCTTTTTCTGTAGAGATTTTCCATTTACTACATACAGTAGGCACTCTGATTCCATGTATGGGGCACATATATATTATTCAGATGACACACAAACACAAGTAGACAAGACCTGTTTAGTTCAAAAGCTCACTTGCCACGGCAAGGCACAGATCAGGAGTGAGATGACAAGACAAGAGACAATGTTAGTATTTTTTTTTTCTTTTTGCTGATGTTTTTTTGTTGTTTTTTTCTATAGACTATGCATGGCCTAATGGCTCCCCTGCCCCGTGTCACCACCTCTGCTCCTGCTGCGAGCAGCATGGCCAGATCTGCCTCGCGCGCTGAGTGGAGAGAATTTGCACAGCTCGGACTAGGCCTACTGTCATTCTCATTGCAACTCCCCACACTGCCTCTACGTTCCACCTGTCCTATGAGCACTTCGACCTCTTCTAACATACCAGGAATTAGACAAAGGCTCCACCACGTTACTGTCGCCACGATTGCGGAGAGGCACACGGTCAGAAGACAGAAGCTAGCGCTACATGGACATTACCTCCAGCCTCGTTCGCCACACCACTAACACCCTGCTAACTTCCCCATAAAAACACTCCGACCCAGTGAAACATTATTCCCACCACTGACATTGGGCAAACGATTCAATGTTTGTGCTTGGTGTAAGCTAAACTCTCACTTTGTCCAGCTGCATCATTGCAAGACGGGGACTGAAGCCTCACTAAACGAATCACTGTCATTTTCTGAATCAGGGTCCGCGAATAGAAGACCCAACACTTCATTTCGGGTAAACTTTTTTGATGCCATTAGACGATAATCTAATGCAAATACTCGCTGACGTTGACAATATCGCTCTGATAAAGTGGCTCACACACACACTAGCTCCGGTATTGCATGCACTGATTCAATGTGCTGTAGCTCGAAAGTTTTGTTTAAAGCATGACCTTTTTTGGACTCGGGGATGACGTATTACATGTCTGCCATCTTGTGGAGTGGAGGTCGAACGAAATATGACACCCTACTTGAATAAATCGGCCGTTTTATTCAGTACCGCATCTTGTCGAGTAAACTCGACCGTGGCGCCTAGAGGGTTAAAGCCTCCTCCATCCGACCACAGGCCAATCGCCCCAACTGCTCCGCCTCCTTTTATCACTCCACCGACTTTTAAGAAAAGCTATTTAAAGGAGAATTCCGGTGTGATATTGGCCTAAAGTGTATTGAAACATTATACCGAGTGTGAACGTATGTCTCATAGCCCATCTCGGCTTGTCCCATGCACTCCAAAATCTGGCGCTAGTTAGCCGATGCTACCAACAGCTTTTTCAATAGTGGTGCTTCGGCATCGGGCTAGCCATGCAAATAAATCACTGTTTTACACCCATTTACGAGGCTCAATGTATCTCCACACTTCATTGGTAGACTTCCGAGGGCCCTGACATTTAAAACGAGACATTGAGAACTTTGAAAAAGCACTGGTAGTTTACTTACAAGACGATTTATACAGACAGTATCTTCACGAAGTTTAGCGTTTGCAGCCATCTTGAATTTAGTCACGATAAGTCGAGCAACGAGTAAGAATGAAAAGGTATGATAAGGGATCAGATTCCAAAAATAATTCAGTGGAAATGCATGGATTCCAGTTTCTTCTAGTAGCAGCAACATTGTGGTTAACATGAATCCCAGCTTGGTAATAACTATGGGAATTTATGCCACAGAACTAACCTGGTCCGTAGCAGGGTAACTTTCAAGCTAAATTAAGCTGTGTTGCAAAAAAGATCCAAAAACAACCTGTGCTTTCGTCACCTGTAGACTACAACTTCAAAAATAGAAGTAGAATTTTTTTTTCCAACAGTGTCACCAAACATGGATTTACACATTCACATATCTCTAAAGAATTTGTGAAACTATGTGACTTTAAATGTTTTAACTTGACATTTGTGGTTCTAGGAATCTTGCTCTACATCGTTTGTGTTCTGTGGTGGTGTGATGCGTAGTGAGATGGCATAGTAGAGAAATCATATTTGTGCGTGTGCAGGTTCGCTACCCATAGCGTGTAGACTATGTAATTATCTTGATCATGTACTTTTTAGTTATACTTTTTAATGAAAGACATGTCCTACTGTTGATAAAGTGTCATTCACATTTGGTAGCCTGTTCAGTGGCAGTAAATATGCTAGTGGACTTCATCTGATGCAAGCCAAAGGTATTATTCTGTAGCCTATATAGGCTGCTAATAGCCTAATTAAAACCGCTTCATGTGTCAACAACTGTTCATGAATGTCAAATCAACTGTGTGCTACACAGATTAAATGACAAATTGAAAGCCATTGCATTTCAGATCATTATATTTCACTAATTATGTAATGTAATTATATATACACTTTGGCAGAACTATGAGACTTATGGGAGACAATAGCTATATTGATACCTATTTCTTTTATGACCACCTACGCCTAGACAATAATTTGGAGCGAACCCTTTTAATCCAAGAACGTATGCCTAATATTTTGAATAGCCTATGCCAAGGCTGTTTTTTGAGTTTACTATTTATTCATTCAATCGTTTTGTTAAAGAGTGAAGGCAATCAAACTCGCAATTGATTTAAAACCATCATTGTTGTTTAAATTTATGCTTTCATTACTTTTCAATTTATGTAGGCTAGTCCTTGACAACTATCTATTTTTTGTTCACTTTGATTAGCATGCAACGTTGGCGGACAGTACACATTGGTCGTAGTGTTATCCAATTGCATGCAGTGAGATTTTTAAATGCATGCTTGTTGCCGTCCCTCGAGTTTGGCCATTACATTGTTCGTGGCCAGACCCTTAATCTTTCTAGATTACCAGGGTCTGGATTTTCCAGGCTATTGGAACAGTACATCAGGTCTCGATGACATAACATCCTTCAAATAGTAGCCATTAGACTAAAAGGACCCCTCCATGAGTTTGAGAAACAATGTCAAAGTCCCTTCAGTAGAAGCAGATCGGCCCTATTTTAAACGCCCTCTTCGCTCTGGAGCCATGCCGTTCTACTGTCACTGAAGGCTTCACAGCGGAGATCCTCAGGGGGGAGACTTTACAGCCAGTGCTGAGATATGGAAACACTCTCTCAGTGAATGTGTGTGTGAGAGTGTGCAGGTGTGTGTTATTATCAGGGTCAGAGAATGACAGCTCTCCTCTGTCCCAGTCCAGCTGCACTCTGATCCTCTGGAGTTTCTGCTGCACTGTGAGGAGAGAGGGGGGCTGTGGTGCATCACGTGCTATATATGTATTGTCCTTATATAAAACACATACCAGCGTCCACTCATGGATCTAAAGTCTCCCTTCCTCTGGAGAGACCCTGTCATCACACTCACATTCCACCAGGTGTTCTCCACATCCCAGCTGAGTCCCTGAGTTAAAGCCCTCAGAGCCCAGGACGCTGGCATACATATCAAATCGCTCTGGGTTATCAGGAAGCTGCGGTCTCTCCTGGCTGACCTGAGCACTGGTCAGATCCTCAGACAGGAAGAAATTTGGGTGTGCAGTGTTGGGGTCAAGAGTTACAGGAGCTGCAGAGAGAGGAACACATAGTGCACATCAGATTTTGTGTATGTGTGTGTGTGTATGGAGCAACTTGGGGTTAAGTGAACGGTTGAGGCGGGGAATTGAACCCACAACTTTTCAGACTACCACCATGACCGTGTGTGTGTGCATGCGTGCATGCACGCGTGTGTGTGAATATGTTTCTCTGTTACTCACTGTACTGAACAGTGTCCTGCATCTTCTCCCAGACTCTGAACTTCAGGTTGCCCAAGTGCCCAAGTGCTTTGCCACATTGATCAGAGCTCCTGAAACCCTCTCTGGATCCTGCAGTGTGCACTGGGCTCTGGAATAACATTCAGGAGTCAGTGCTGCTGTGGGTTTGGGTTCAGAACCACAGAGAAGAGAGAGAGACAGGAGGCAGATCACTCACCTTTCCACTGTGCTCTTGTAGTTCTGGAAAACATAGAGACAGGGAATTGTAGTACATGCAATACTCCATAGCAAATGAGTCTACTGTATTGGTGTACTAACTGTTGTGCTGTTACTTAGACTAAACATCCTTCTTACCTGCAAGAATGTGATATCATCAGCTCCCAACTTCTCTTCTATAGTTCTAATTGCATCTGAATTAGATGAAATTTCTTTCATCATCCTCACAATCTTTTTCTTCATCTTATGACTCTTCTGCTCCTCTTCCACCCTCAGTGCAGCTATCCTGGCTGCCTCTTCATCTCGTAGAAACTGGTGAAGCTTCTCAAACTCCTCCTTGATCTGCTTCTCTGTGTGTTGGACCTGAGTCTGGATTAACACACATACTTAGTGATAAGGTTTTTTTTCTTTTTAAAAAATATTGTCGTCATTAAAACGCTAGTGACTAATATGATTTATGTCTCACCTTAATGTGAGTTACTATTTGGTCATAGAATATTTTAACTTCTTCAAAAGCCTGCAGTCTCTCCTGTAAGGTCTGCAGTTTGATCCGTAGTTCCCCCTGGGAAAAATAAACCTTTAGCTTGTTCTGATTAAACATTTTTATTTTACATTTTCTTCATTACTCCAAGAAACAAAGCGAGTTTCCTATACCAGACAAAAACTCTGTTATACAGGCTACACCTGGTCCACAAGTGTAGTGCACTCTGTTCGCAGAGTGTGAAAATAGCTTTAGAAGACGGGTCACATTAACCTGACTCTCGCCAGATGAATTTTGTTCCGCCTTGCTCCACTGCTCCATCTGGGATCGATCCATTGGAGTGGTGCTTCAGCAGGCTGGGCCTTATCAAAAAAACCTTGCATATGATTGGATAAGCCACTTGTCCGTCATCTATTGACGTGCTACTTCAACCACTCACATCGAAGCCAACCTGTGACGCTGAGAACAGTCTCACAGTTGCTTCTACGCTACGTCACGTCACATCTATGAAACTCCCTCCCTGCGTCCTGATTGGCTCTACCATACAATCTGGTGCCGAAATCACTCAACGGAACCAATCCCAGATGGATGTGAGTGGAGCTAGGCGGAACGAAATTCATCTGGCGAGAGTCAGGTTAGGGTCACATGCCTATTCACTCAAAATGTGAACCACCTCACACACCATCTCAATCAATCAAACAAAATCATTGCAAACAGTAATGTTTTTTTTTTTTTAATAATATAATATCTATATTAAACTAAATGATAAGCAAAACAGTCTCCATCTTCTGGTTTGACTGCCAGAATGACTGCAGTAGTCTCTTACCCTATGCTCTCCTGCTGCTTCGTCTATGGGACTGAAGGTGTGGTTCCTATGTGTCCTGGCGTCTCGACACACCACACACACGGGCTGATGAGTGTCCAGACAGAAGAGCTTGAGCTTCTCACCGTGCAGAATCTCTTAATGCTGGATCTGATGCTCTCTCATTTCCTCCACATGGTAAACTCACAGAGATTCTTCAACGTAAGATTTACTGGAGGGAAATCGTCAGAGGACTTTGTCCTGCACACGGGGCATTCTCTGGACCCTCCGATGTCCCAGAGTGTCTGCAGACATGCTTTACACACACTGTGATTGCACGCAAGCACCATGGGGTCTTTAAAGACTTCACAACACACAGGACAAGACAGATAAATTTCTAACAGCGATTTGGAGGCCATGTTACTGTATGCTCCAACACAAGCTTTTCCTCTGCAAAATGGCTGCTCTTTATCTCTGTGTCGGATTTCTTACTGAACTAGTATCTACAAACGTGTCTCCATCCACAATGACCATCTGAATCACAAACCTGCAAACGGAGTTGTAAGTCCTGGGACATGAGGCGAAAACTCATGTGGGGAAAAAACAACCTGCCACTCATTGATTCCTCTTTCCACAAAGTTCAGTCAGGACATTTGGACTTTGGAATTTAGTTAAGAATCATTTCCTCATAGCAATCAATAATCATTTACTCATAACAATCACTAAAAGAGAGAGGGAGGGAGAGAATAAAAAAGGAGAGAGAGGGAGGGAGAGCGACACAAAGAAGAGAGAGACTGTTGACCTATATGACAGGCTTATGTGACACTCCTCTGTAAAGCAAGGTGAAATATTATGACCCTAAACACACCTCTTTAGAAAGAGAGTGAGCAGCTCCTTAAAAGGTACAGTCAATCAGACTGTTATCTGTGGAAATTCACACTCCTCCCTTAAACATAGTCAATCAGACTATCACTGTGGAAATTCACTCCTCCCTTAAACATACAATCAGACTGTTACCACTGTGGAAATACACAGTCGGTCATCTCTTCCCTTGTGTTTTTTGGATGCATTTCCACCCACAGAATATTTGTTTGTTCAATTAATTTACTTTCTGTAACAGTCTGGCAATACATAAACCTGAGAAACCACCCTGTCCTCCAATGCGTTGTACTGTGTTTGGGGAAATGTGTGCTTCTCTGTGTGCGTTGACAATATATCATTCAGATAAGTACAACCCCACATCACCACTAACTCTCAAGCAGCCCTGGGCATAATCTGGCAGACATGCAAAATCTAGTGCCTTCAGTTGAGCAATACAGAGACCTGAGGACTACCATGGCACAGCCTAGAGAACATGCCGCATGCAATGTGACGTCTCCTTAACTCTCAAACAGACCTCTGACACTCATGCATTTTAAATAAGGAGTCACTAGTGCTAAACTGGTAAATCATCCATAGCAAAAACTGATTTATTTTGTAGCATGTGCTACATATAATCTCTAGCACTGCTCAGCCCTGCACAAGTTTACACTGAGACAGTGCTTAGTATGACTAGAAGGCATATGGCAGTGCACTGTCTTTTATATGCTCTTACACTGAGACATACTTAGGAGGACTAGACAGTATGGCAGTGCACTGAGACACTGCTTAGGATGAATACGCCTTCTAGCCAACTGCCTAGTGCAGTGTCATTTTGATTACGGCAGCGTAGCATGGGCAGCAGGTCGGTCAACCTCACTAAAAAGAAAATGGCAGGTCTCCCAGAATAAGTTAGTGAGGGTTGTGATGGGGCTGGGCCCTCGAGAACACATTGGAAGGAGGCACTTCCAGGAGCTCGACTGGTTACCAGTTCAGACCAGATTGACCCAGCTGAGGCTCAATATGGTACACAAGGTCATTAACAGGGCCCCAGTGTACCTAAATAGCCATTTTTCCAGATCTGGGGAATCTCATAATCATAGTGTAACCAGAGCAGTAAGGAGGGAGAGAGGCAATGAGCCACTCCCAGTAGCCCGACTACGCCACCCTGGGCTTAGTACCCAGAGACTTCTTTAAGAGAATTGCTAGAGAAGGTTTGACACCAGTCCAAAAGCACCAAGCAGACAACGTGAATGTCAAATCATAAAAGTTTATTAAATAACCAAAGGGGAGGGGGAAGGGAGGAGCGTCCTGCAATAATACCTGAAACGAGTCAGAGGTTATGAAAGTACAAAAATATTTATTATTGTTATCTTTTATTATAGTACAGTATGGACAGGTGATCTCTAAAGTGGGGCCGAGGCTCCACTGGAGCGAAAAAGATACAGCAGATGGGGGCTTACCTGAGGGAGACAGACTAACTGGAGGTGTGTTCCAGCCATCACACTGCAAGAAAGTGACTTACCAGTGACAGCAGCCCACCGCAAGCAACAATGACACCACAAATGTGCAGCTACAGGGTCCCACCACCAGGTGACTAGCCACCCTCAAAGAGGGCCCCACATCTGCTAAACAAATAAAACAGCACCACAAAGGGGCAAAAATACAGTAGGCTTATACAGACTTTACGGTAGATTATGCAGGCACACCAGGACAAAAGAAACACGCAAATGACAGCCAGCACCAAACAAGCACTATAAGCAGTTGCAAGAATAAAGCATATGCCACTTATGCCCCGTTCCTCTTTACTAATGCGGCAAAGCAACATGCAGACTGACATATAAACGCCAAATAAACCCAAACACAGGCAGACGTAGACACGGATCTTACTCAAAAACGGCCCACAATTAGGCTACACCAAAATAAACTACAGACAAGACAACAGCACGACCCACGCTATGCACCCCGCGTGAAAAGGCCGCGCTACCTGGACAGGACAGAAAAGACATTGAACATAAGCCTTCTACTGCAGCCTAGAAAGTTACCCATTAAAGCAAGCATCGTACATACATACCCATGTTCGTAACTACGATTAGTGCACAAAGCGCCGTATGGAGAGCACACGTTCAGCTACAGGCATAAAGAGAAAATGTTACGACTCAAAACAGAAAATAAACTACGAGAGATTTAAGACAAACATAGGTGCATACCTGTAGAATGAATAAGGGATGGTGTCTAAAACACGGGCAGCAGAAGTAGACTAGCCGGTGACCGCGAAGCTACAGGTGAAGACAAACATTGATTAAACCATGTTATTAGTCCGGCAGCAAACGGGAGTATTGCAACATACCTGATGACTGAATCCGCCACGCTAGGGGGTTAAACAGACAGAGCTTACAACGCTTCTTCGTACCTGGGTGGTTTCATACTGTCCGGCCAGTAATCAGTGCAAACGAACTCTGGTGCGTAACTAATCACCACGCCCCCCTAGTTAGCGGGAGCAGGCCAGTGTGGGACATGTAGGGAAAACAGAGAGACATAGGGAAGACAGAGAAACAAGGTGAACTGGCTACAATCGGACTAGGGCTAGCGTAGCCAACCTGCACCCTCCGAGGTGTAGAACCAGAATGGGGCAATGCTCATTTGCATATACAGGAGCACTGGAGTGGAACGATCTGCCTTTATTTATCATACAGAACACAAGCCCATACAGTTTTAAAAGTAATGTCAGGAAATGGCTTTTAGCTAAAATCCAAGAATAGGTAGGCTGGTGGGTGGGTAGGTAGGGGTGGGAGGGTTTATTGAGTTTGAGTAATGTGTCATGTAGTTTTATGAGTTTGGGATATGTGTTTTAAGTGTTGTGTTGTGCTATGTGTTTTAAGTGTTGTATACTGTATGTATGTTAAGATCAAGGACCACAATGGAAATAAGTCTATGACTTTTTGTGCTATCCTTGACACTGTTTTAATGCATGATTTGTAATGACATGTATTTCAATGGTTTGTCAAATAAACTAAACTAGACAGTATGGCAGTGCACGTCTTTCATATGGTCTTAGTCCCTTCTGCTGCTGCATCCGGCATCACACACCCCTCCTAGTGCATCATGAAACATCCTCATCTCCTGGTAGAGAAGTTGTCATGTCTCTAGGTGCCTCTAGATGGTGTCTTGTTGTTTCACAAAAACAGGATCTGGCAGAGAGAATGTGCTTTGGGGAACAAGCAACACTATTGTCCATGCAACACCCAGCCACATGGCAATGTTTGATAAACAATTTAATACAGTTTTATAAAAATAATAGATATTTCCCATATTTTGATACAGGTACATCAAACAAGAGTCCTAACACAATTAGATAAACAGCCAGGTGTACCAAAGCAAGAGTGTAGCGGAAAACAACACTTTTGTTTACATTTATTCTCCTGCAGACCCGCAGTACTAGAAATATAGGTAAACATATGTACATCGTACATTTTCAGCCTCAATTACTATTGTTTCAATTTCAAACAATAATTTAAACAATGTTTTAAATTTAATTTAATTTAGAGTATACACTTTTTTATTTTCTACAGTACACACTTGTTTAAAGTATAGATTTAAAATGTAGAATATTTTGTACTCTTACTTTCTTTTGTTAGGTTTATGCATCTGTAAGCATTTGTGCTTCTGTTTATGCATCTGAAAGCATTTGTGCTTCTGTTTATGCATCTGAAAGCATTTTTTTTTTAACAGTTTCAGACTATGACATGAGGCGCCCACACTGTGCCACATCCTGTGTTTTTCAAAGAGTTCTGTGTGTCACACACACACACAGACACACACAGACACAAACACACACACACACATACACACACACACAGACATATACTGCTGTGGGCTTTCATCTTCTATCTGTCGCTTAATCAAATGTTGTTGTACTCTTTTCCCCAATAAGAAAACAAATGAACTGCAGGACACTAAAAGGACACTTGCATTAATAACATACTGTTAAATTACGATAGCACAGTAATTCCAAACAAACATTACAAAAGCATGAGCTAATAAAACTGTTGTCTTGGAGCAAGTTCTGCCCCAACCTCCTCAGGAGTTTTGCACAGAGCACCACGGAAGGAGAGAGAGAGAGAGAAAAAAACGGGCCGTTACGCACAACGTTGTTCTGTGGTTTAGGCTGGACTGCCAAGAGATGTTACCATGGTAGCGAGCCTTTCATCAGCGCCAGCTGTCTGGTTGTTGGTCTTTGTAAGGTTGTTCTGTCCCTTTTCAGTAGAGTAAGAGTAAGGCAATGCCCCGACTGCACAAACAGCCTTTTAAACTACATTCCGGTCTCACTTAAAACTAGATTGACGTCGTTTTTGTCCCAAACTAAAACTTAGACTCGTTATAATCCAAAAATAGACCCTTGGTTGAAAAACACCTAACCTCTTCTTTAAGATGTTATGTATAAGGGATAAATTCCATTAATTCCGTATAACTGGACACACCTCGAAGGCCGTTATCCCGCTTATCACCCGGTTGCCATTGTAAAGCCTTTACAGCACTCAAAGGAAACACGCGGTTCCGTTTAAAAAGAAGCTCACTAGTTCAGCTTGTTGTACAACTTTCGTTGGCCTTATTAACAGCAAAAGCATGGACAGTTAGCTTGTTTACAGTTGATTCCATTGTTGCAAAGCCTGCCTCCAGGCTCAACCGTCGTCCTACTGTCGTTGTTATAGTTACCATTCATAAGCATTGATATGGAACGGCGATTAAACTTTTTTTACCAGATCTACTTCATATGTGTCCCGTTATTCAGAATTAAAAGCCACCCCACCAGCCATCAGAAAAGAGTATTTCGTCTCTCCAGGTGATAAGACAATCATATTACTAAGTCTCTCTCATTTCATCAACTATTATTTCCAGTGATTGTAAAGAGGCATGATCTAACTGTGTGGCTCTACTGTTATTGAGCCTGGGAGGATCTGCAGAGGAAACCGTTTCACAGTGAAATTCAAGTATGGAAACACTCTCTCACTGAAAGTGTGTGTGAGGGTGTGTAGGTGTGTGTTATTATCAGGGTCAGAGAATGACAGCTCTCCTCTGTCCCAGTCCAGCTGCACTCTGATCCTCTGGAGTTTCTGCTGCACTGTGAGGAGAGTGAGGTAATGAGGTGGAGCACATGCTGCATATTTACCACCAGTATACCCCATACGCCACCGTCCACTCATGGAGCTAAAGTCTCCCTTCCTCTGGAGGGACTCTGCCATCACACCCACATGCCACCATGTACTGTCCCCAACCTCCACATCCCAGCAGTGAGTCCCTGAGTTAAAGCCCTCAGAGCCCAGGACACTGAGATACTTATCAAATCTCTCTGGGTTATCAGGAAGCTGCTGTCTCTCATCACCACATCTCACACTGGTCAGATCCTCAGACAGGAGGAGTTCTGGGTGTGCAGTGTTGGGATCCAGAGTCACAGGAGCTACAGAGAGGAAGAACACACAACACACATTTTCTAAATCTGTTTCTTTGTGGGATTGTATCTATGTTTTCATCCACACATCCAAATGTAACCTCTGTTGTGGTCACCACATAGTCTATCTTCAGGCTCTAACGCGCGAGCATACAATTGGACTGAGGTATGCTAGAGTAAGGAGGCTAAAGTCCAGTGCGCTAGTGTCTAGCAGGGACGCTAGTGTCTATATGGCATGTCTCTTAAAGTGTTGTGAGGGAGGTTTACGTACTTTACACCAACTGGCTGACATTACAGTCACTAGGGGTGTGTACGGATATTGAATAATCAGTTAACCGTTTGATATATACTACACAAATCTTAAAGGGACACCAGGCAACGTTTTCGTGTCATCTTCGTAAGTCGGTACATGGTTAAATGACTCATTACAGGGCGAATGAAGACTCTCTCGCCCGCCCCTACTGCCTGTAGGAAGAATATGCCGCTTGCAAGTTCGGTGTATCGTACCTGCCGACATTCGGTCTCACAAAGTCTCAGACATTGTGAGAAGCAGGATTACATGTACATGTTACTGGTTAGTGCTTCGGACTTGTAACCGGAGGGTTCGAACCCCGACCAGTAGGCACGGCTGAAGTGCCCTTGAGCAAGGCACCTAACCCCTCACTGCTCCCCAAGCGCCGCTGTTGTTGCAGGCAGCTCACTGCGCCGAGATTAGTGTGTGTTTCACCTCACTGTGTATTCACTGTGTGCTGAGTGTGTTTCACTAATTCACGGATTGGGATAAATGTAGAGACCAAATTTTCCTCACGGGATCAAAAGAGTATATATACTTATACTTATACAGGAAGATTGTAAAAGACAAAAAAAATCAGCTTTGGCAAACTTGGGGAGGAGCAATGTGAGGTCTGTTTGGAACACGCTGCACATGCAAACTGCCACACAGGGGAGACTGAAAGCTCAGATTGCCCAAAGTGCCTATAAGTATACTTATACTTAATCAAGTTGTTTATTGCAGTTACAATAAACAGTGGATCTAAGACATGTTTGCAATTACTTGTCTTACTTGGCTGTTTTATGTAACATATTTCAGTAGCATACACAATGAATAAAAGACCACAGAATTCACAGTCTACTGATGGACCGTTTTTGCATTTCGTTGCAAGAGACTCGTTGCTCACCATACCAATAACACCAGAAGCTATGGACTTGCTGTTAATAATGCTGGTAACGCAGAAAACGGAATAACGGACTAGCCGGCTATTTGAATATTTCTGTTTATTCGAAAGCACACCCCTAACAGCCGCCCCACTAAAACCCTCCCGTTCACGACACACCACCAATGTCTCCTGCAATGAAAAAGTCCATTTAATTTACTGCTGGTAACTTGCAGCAATCATGGACACAGTTCATGCAATTTCCATACAGGGGTAACATTAGTGTATCTGGTTGTGTGTGTGTACTCACTGTACTGAACAATCTCCTGCATCTTCTCCCAGACTCTGAACTTCAGGTTGCCCAGGTGCTTTGCCACATTGATCAGAGCTCCTGAAACCCTCTCTGGATCCTGCAGTGTGCATTGGGCTCTGGAATAACATTCACATTAAAGAGTCAGCCACTGGGTCTCCATCCAACTGCACTGGGCTCTTGAAAAACACATGCGAGAATCAGTTCTGCTGTAGGTATGTAAACATATTTCTACATCACACTATACATCCCATATACACTACTACCACTATCCGTGGCTGCAGTCGCTCATAACAAGCTGGTAATGGTGGACTTCATCAGTGCGAAAGAGTGTGTACTGTGTACTGTTACCTTACATGAAAGAGTGTGTACTGTATGTACTGTTACCTTGAATGTTTTTTACTTCACAAATATCTCACCTTTTCACTGCACTCTTGTAGTTCTGGGAAACACAGAGTGGAATTATACAAATTGCAATAAACAGGCAATATACAGCAGTGTATGGTATGGAAATATTTTATGGAGAGGTCAGATGCAAAACCCTCTAAATGTGGGTCTGTCTGACCACTTTTCTTTTAAAATAAATGTAAAAAAAATATCAGGCTCCTATACGCTTTTGCCTACAAATCAATATTTCAGACCAGGAAGAGAGTGGTATTTAGCAGATTTTGACCAGGAAGAGAGTGCTATTTAGCGGGTTTTGAAGGAAAATGATTTGGCGCATACTGTGTGTGGACAGCATTCACTCACCAATGTTATCTAATTTTTTAACAGTGGTGGCGTTCAGAGGCGTTTGCATTTGACCTCTTCATATAAGAGTATAAGGGATATCTATACATCTTTCTGTATCCAATGAGATCCATTAAAATCATACAGCTAAACAACACAGCAATAGACCAAGACTGACTCTTATATACCTGCAAGAATGTGATGTCATCACCTCCAATCTCCTCTTCTATGGCTCTGAATATGTGTGAAAGGTTCAAGATTTCTCTGTTCATCTTCTCAATCTTCTTCTTCATCATCTGACTCTTCTGCTTCTCTTCCTCCTTCAGTGCAGCTATCCTGGCTGCCTCTTCATCACATAGAAACTGGTGAAGCTTCCTAAACTCCTCCTTGATCTGCTTTTCAGTGTGTTGAGCCTGAGTCTGGATTGACACACATAATCATCAAATATTTCCATTTCAATGTAAATGATCAAATCAATCTGCTTTTTGCTGCGATCCATATATTACCTTAATGTGTGCTGCTGTTTGATCACAGATTAGTTTAACTTCTTGAAAGGTCTTCAGTTTCTTTCTGAGAGGGTCCAGGTTGGTTATAACTTCCTCCTAAAATACATGAGCACTTTAGCTGATTGTAGACAGAGACTTTACTAAAATACATGAGCTCCTTAGGTGACTGTAGACATCATTTTACAGTTCCACTGAAATTACTTAGATGACTAATTATAAAAAATATTTATGGAGTATTTTGGAAAAGAGCCCTTCATACTGATATAAAGAGAAATGTAATTAATTACATTTATGCACATTTTGCAGACATTTTCTCCAAAGCTACACACTCAGATGCAAATTACATTGCAAGTGAATTGTTACATTGTCCCCAGAGCAAGTGGGGGCTAAGTGCCTTGCTCAAGGACCCAACGGTGGAAGCTGGTAATTGAACCCACATCTTTTCTGGCAACTGCATGCAAGCCCAACTCCTTAATCACTACGCTACCATTGCTCCTTATTATTTTCTAGTGATAAAAAAGTGAGTATTCCTGCCCAGCACTGCTTATGATAGGTTTAGTCCTCTTACTGGACACATTCTTACCCTGAACATAGAGTAGTTTCCAGAATCAGCTGATACGTTTCTTACCCTGAATTCTGTTGCAGCTTCATCTATGGGACTGAAGGTGTGATTTCTGTGTTTCTTTGAGTCTCGACACACCAAACACACAGGCTGTTTGTCCTCCAGACAGAAGAGCTTGAGTTTCTCACTGTGCAGACTGCAGAGCACCTCAGGCCCAGAAGAAGAGCATCTCCCCCCTGATATGGTCACACAGAGATTCCTCAGCGCAAGATTTATTGGCGGATTCTCTGTTGAAGACTTTCTTCTGCAGACAGGACATTCCCTCAGTCCTTTGCTCTGCCAGCACTTCTGCAGGCATTCCTTACACACGCTGTGAGAACACGTCATGACAACAGGGTCCTTGAAGACTTCACAGCAAACAGGACAGGAGAGATCCTCCTCTAAGGGATATCGTGAGGCCATTTCTCCTGTATCACACTGTGGCTACTAGTTTACAGTTGTCATTTAGCCTACTAGTTATTCAACTCCGGTTGATTTCAAATCTCCTAATGTCTCTGTAGCCTGAATGCAAATGGAAGTAAACTAGCCACCATGAATTTGAAGTTATAATGTGCTACTTACTTTTCTTATTGCTGTGCACCCTACAGTACCCCTACTGTACCAAAGGAGCTGTCTGTCCCAATATAAAACCTGAGAAAAATGCTCTCAGCTTTACTTTCTCACTCAGGAAGTGGTAGGTTCTTCTGTAGACTGACTTCAGTCGTCGGTCCTTTTTGGATAAGAATGGCAAGACCTGAGACAGGGTGTGTGGGTGTGCAGTGCTGAGATTGTAGCTTATGAGCTGTGGGAAAGGTCACCATTACATGGCTCTACTGCCTTAAGGTTAAATATGAAGTTTGCCAAAATGTCAGATTGTCGTGAAAATGAAAAATATTTCCCCATACAACAGTATTTGTATTGCAGTGCCATTCTCCTGGCACAAGCTGGTAACTGCTCATTGTCAAGTTCAGTGGTAACATGTGTTTGACATTTATTGACCTTTTTTTTCTTATGCAGAGACAGAGAAATGCTACATTATTGTATATTGACGACCAATGTATTCTGCCTTACTGCCACTGATAAAAAACATGTGTAATGCAGTACTGTGACAGTTATCTTAGATACCTTCACAATCCTGTAGGGAATTTAGGACTTGCATTTGTAAACTTTTATTGTACTTTATATGCCTACAGGCATTCATATAAATGTCTGTTTGTGATGACACAGCATCATTTCTGTCCTGTATTTCACAGAACTACAGCAAATGAACATGTACACATACAAACACACACACACACGCACAGACCACTCTACACACACACACACCAACAGCAAGATATTTTGATATTTTATATGCCTTGATACGAAAACTGTGACTTAGAATGTCTGGTCATATGACTGATTTTGAGTTATTGCATTTATTGAAACTGTTTTTTGGGTTTTTAACTCTTTGCATCTGAATATGTGAGTATCTATTTCTACAAATAAATAGCAATTTTGCCTGTTTCCAGGCCACTGACCAAGAAAAACCTGCTTTATAGTGAAAGGCTGAAGCTGAAGACACACTGTCACATGATGTAAGCATTAAGCAGTCCCAAACTACTTTGATACTGCATGATTAATAACCTTAGGATTTTATTCAGTCATTCGAACATTATTGGGGAAAGGGTTGCTTTTTTCAGGCTATAAAACTGATCCATTATTATGATATCTTGTTGATCTAGACTTTGACTTCTTGTGATGGAGCATTCATTTCAAGTTACCTAAACACAACTTTGAAGATCTAAGTTGACCTTTAAGTGTATTCATATTTTCGTAATATAAAATGTGAATTTCTGCTTTTATTCCAACAGAGCGCCCTGGACTCTACAGAATGGACCGAGGGAAGCAGAAGGGACGGCCTGTACACTCACCTGGGCACTTGGACCTGAATGTGATGCTGCAGCCACCTGCACCACAGCGCCCCCTCTGGTCATATTAGTTTACAACGCACATTCATCCAATATATCACAAATATTTAGCTACAACTGCAAAATAATCTGTTACCATGACCATTTATAGTCCTGTGGTGCTTCACCTACAGGGCTGAGAGTGTGTCTGCACTGCGCTCATGTTTAGAATCAGTCGATTATTTTCTTACCCTGTACTTTGATGCTGCTTCGTCTATGAGACTGAGAGTGTGTCTCCTGTGTTTCTTTGAGTCTCGACACACCAAACACACACAGGCTCTTTCTCCTCCACACCACACACACAGGATGTTTATCATTCAGACAGAGGAGCTTGAATTTCTTACTGTGCAAACTGCAGAGCACCTCAGACTCTGCTGAAGCTCCAACTTCTTTCCTGTAAGAAAGTCTCACACAAGTTCCTCCACCTTATGTTATCTGAAGGTGTCTTCATTTAGATTAATATCAGTGACAGACTGAAACAAGCTTTTGAGAGGCAAGGTGCACATGCAAAGAAAGAACCTAACCTACATTTTCGTAAACATAGTCCAGTCCATACAACTTCATTTCAATTTCGAAAGAAATACTGGACTATGTTTAAAAAAAAAAAAAAAAAACGGCGACGAAATTGTGAATTTCCAGAGCGTGTTACTCCACACTCAGCAATCGACTCCTACAGACTTTCCCCTGAAGATGTTGTTTGGAACTGTAGAAGAGGTATAAAAATAGCGTTTTGTAGCAGTGAAATGACATGCCTCGGTCACTTCCAGGCTAACGAGTTTTGACTAAAAACGGTAAAATCGAACTTTCTCAAAACACATCCGAATGACATGATTTGGATGTCAACTCAACGTATGTACTCCCAATCATCTGTAAATTGATCTACGAATGACATGATTTGGATGTCAACTCAACGTATGTACTCCCAATCATCCGTAAATTGATCTAAAGTGCATTTTACTCCGGACAATTCCTTTAAGTCCGCTTGATACTGTAAGCCAGGTGTTTTCAACCAGTGGTCCGCGGCGCACTCGTAGTCCGTGAGGACATTGCTGGTGGTCCCTGACCATGGGTTCAGTAGTTGCAATGTGGAAATCAGTATTTTTCCCACGAACAATAACGGACGCAGCTCTCAACTTGGCCCGTTAAAATGTGAACAGTCTAGCGACGCATTTCATGAAGGCCCTTTTGGACATGTCAGTTATTTGTACCACTGGTTAGATGTAAAACTGCATTTCGATTTAGACTATTGGTATTTAATTTGTGCATTGACAATAAAGTTGAATATCATACATAGCCGTGGGAAGTGGGGGTGCGTATTTATGTGTCATACCACTCGCGATCAAAAAAAAAGAAGCTCTCCGTCCACCTGTCTATTATTCTATTATGCACTAAAAAATGTTACATTAGACCTGGGAGATCTAAACAAAAACTAAACAAATTAACAAAACAAACCTGAGGGAGATATCCTATGACGCTAGCTTTATGGTATGACAATATGTCGTATTAAGTAGCTGAATATTACCGTGAGTTTCCCAAGGAGCTGAACACGGGTCGCCTCGATCTTCAGCCTAAAATGATGCATAGTGTTATCGGGGAGTCTCGGTGCACCACGGTGAAAGGTGGCATCGATATTGAGTAAGCTCCATCCACAAATGAGAGCTCTCTTCAGCGAGGTAGATGAAATTATTCAGCTGTGTCACTGCATGCCTGTTTCAATGGCCTCCTCAGAGCGTTCTTTCTCTTCTTTTTGAAAGTGTAGGTTAAAAGCTACACTGTGCGTTTATAATGTTAGCATTTGTTGTAGGCTATATTTGTGATATGTAGATCAATTTAATGTAGGCTAGCCTATGAATATTGCGTTGTGTAGTAGGCCTATGTTATGCATATGTTTTGAGTCTAATAGTCTAATATGCTGTGCGATAGGGTCTTTAGACTGTTTAGACACCCATGTCAGAAGCGTCAATAATTATTATGTTTTATTAATGTTGGTGTTCAACAGTTTTATATTTCACGTGTTCACCGTCGATTTCGGTGCAAGGCTACAGCAACTTTTGTGACCGTACTAGTGTAGCGTCAGATAGAACACTCGTTAGTATCAATCTGTGCTTTGCGACATTTTGTCGCATTTTTTCTGTACTGTAGCCATAATGGTCTTGACTGTGATGTATGCCTGTGCTATGTGTCATGCAATGGCAGTGTGCTGTCCATTAACAGAGAAAGGCGTTTAAATAAAATACAATAACTTCTTTACCATTTCAATAAAGTCTATTTTTCCTGGCAAACTAACCCCCCCCCCCCCCCCCCCCCCCTCCGACTACAGCACCCCCAACCAAAACTCACTTCCCACGGCCTTGATATCATATGAACTAAAGATGACTAAAATCGTGCATATGTAGAAGAAGAAACATTCACAAAAATACATGGCATGACCTCTCTTCTTGATAGCTGTTGAAAACTGCATGGACATGATAGGGATTGTTTTGTTTGTGAATAAATAAATAACTAAATAAATGTAAAACTGATACCTTCTGCTTTCCCCAAATACAATGTAGCCTACAGGTGTACATGACCTTTCATCAGTCCAGTTGCAATGGATGAACTGTGATGAACTGCCCTACTTGTGATTGTTAAGAGATTGTAAAGGTTTTATAACAATGCTACACATTTTTTTGGCTAGTGCTACAAATCTATTCACCACTTTCAAGAGTAGGGGTGAAGTAGAAGCTGGATACAAATTGATTAGTGTGATATATGTTCGCGGAACGGATGTATAGGACTTAGCGGATGTACAGGACTGAGCGGCAGTCATATTTTGTACCGCTATGCGGTACATCTAGTTAAAATATATATAAAGAAGTAAAACACTGAAGTACTGTACAGCACTCAATCACCTTAACTTATCATTATTATTTTAATGTCCACTAGTGGCATTTAAGTTCTGCTCAGGCAAGATCTTTGAAATGACCTCTAAAATAGCCTGTTTTTTTTTTAGATTAAAATTATTTAGCATGCAGCTCTTTAAAGGAACCATATGTAAGAAATGTATTCCAATCAATCATAAAATGGCCCTGATATGTCACTATACATTAAGAAATCATATTCATTTCAAATACTTATATCTATGACAACAGTAGTCCGGACAGGATATTGTCATTTAAAAAGTGAAGTTGCAGCCCTCAACTAATGTTGATGTTGTCATGTTGTGTTTTGGCCTGATGTGCCACCCTCCACCTATCTACTAATCACAAAGTAGTGTTTCGGCATCCGGGTTGCCAGCTCTGCCAGTCAGAGGGGAGGGGGAGGGGATACACCGCTCTACAGTAGTTTGAAAGTGATTGTAGTACCAGTTTTGGCCACAATCTTACATACGGTTCCTTTAACCCTGTACTTTCTAGCATGGTTCTTTCATCTCATACTTGGTGACATCATCACTTACTGTAGGCCTACCTGCCCTCTGTGCCTCCTCCTGGTCCACATTTTCCTCACATAGTCTGGAGGCTTGTGACTGCTCCTCATCTTAAATGTAATGTAATTATGAAACATTGCCATTATTAGGCTAAAATATGAGTCTGATTAATCAATCAATTTGTCTACACAGTGGCATGTCATCTTTATCACAGTGCAAAGTCTGTCTCACCTGCTGGTTGGCTTTTTCACAGCCAACCCTGCAGTGATTCCTGCCTCCCTGAATTGTTTCTCCCTCTCCTGAATCCGCCTCTTTTCAGTGGGCATCTTGGCTTCAAACAATACCCAAAACAGTGATAGGATTTAGGCATTTAAACATTTTGAATAAAATAATTAATATGATGCATTACTTCCATCATTCATTCTTCTTGCTAAAACGAAATATGAGAAACTAACTATCAGCAGACATGTAGCTTAGTTTGCCAAAAATTAGTAGCCTCGGCTATGTGATAACGGGCTGCTTGTCCGATTATTTATGCTAAACGTGGCAAACTCAGCCATTTGATGATGATGATGATGATCGTTCATTTGTTATACATCACAAACTCACCTTTTCCGACAACGTTGAGTCATCTCACTCTCACGCGACAACCGCGACAATCTCCTTCTAGGGCCGCTCATGCAGGCTCAGCTCAGGTGCTGGTCGCGTGCAGCGCTGCAGCCACGTAGCCTACAGTAAACCGCTTATGGAGGCTCAGTGCTGCAGCCACGTAGCCTACAGTAAACCACTTATGCAGGCTCAGCGCTGCAGCCACGTAGCCTACAGTAAACCGCTTATGCAGGCTCAGCGCTGCAGCCACGTAGCCTACAGTAAACCGAGTTTGCCCTTCCCCTACTGACTTTTACTTTCGGTGCCGGAATGGAAGTGAATGACGCTTGCGATTTTTGAAATTCTGCATCAATTGTACAATTTATTTATTTATTTTCCCCATCGGAAGGGCAACGTGAGTCGAGAAGGGCATATGGGCAGTTGCCCGGGCAACCTGAGCAACCCCCCTGTGCACGTCCCTTGGTGAAAGAGTGAGTCAGATAGCAGGAGCTGATAAAGAGGGTGAAAGAGTGAGTCAGATAGCAGGAGCTGATAAATGCTCTATCGATGCTTAATTATTGGGACCTAGAGGGAGCTCTGCTCCTGCACCTCTGAGTTTTGACCACTTGAGCTCTCCCCCATCTAGTTGGCACATCGATTTGGTGTAATGTACGCCCTAAAAGCAGTGCAGGTCAGCCTGGCCAAGTTGGCAGCCCTGAGGTCCGCACATCTTGGTGAACTGTTCTGTGCACCAACCTGACCAAGTTGTAGGCTTTGTATGTGCAATGCCTGCTAGTCTTAAAACGATGAACAGACACTCAAGGACATTCATTGACAGACCTCCATTTACCTTATTCCTATATGTTTAGTTCCAAAATGCTATATCTCCATTTAAAAACTCATTTATTAAAAATGTATAAAAATGTATTTCAGGTGATATAAATAACATCAGTGGAATATAAGTACTTATGTTAAGTACTATGTTAACTGATATCAAATCGTATGTGTTGTGAATGGTGGATGTTGAAGTGATACCCATGTAAGCCATGATGCAATGTTAAAAGAAGGGAGGCAGACTGGTGCTGTACATTAACAATAGATGGTGCAATCCCGGACATGTAACAGTAAAGGAGACTGTATGCTGTAAGGATGTGGAGTTATTAGCGGTTAGTCTCCGTCCGTACTACATGCCGAGGGAGTTCTCGCACGCAATTGCTGTCTTTTTTGTGATCTCTGGCGACTTCAATCACATAACACTGGATTCCACACTCACAAATTTTTACCAGTATGTTGACTGCCCTACAAGGAAAAACAGGACAATAGACCTCATGTATGCAAACGTGAGGGATGCATACAGTGCAAACCCCCTCCCCCCACTGGGAAAGTCAGACCACAACCTCATTCATCTCCAGCCAATGTACAAGCCCAAAGTATAGAGGCTAGGGGAACTCAAATTCAAGCTGAAGGAAGCTAAGGAGGATTACAGAAAGAAGGTGGAACAGAAGCTGCAGGAAAACAACTTGAAGGAGACATGGGACTGCATGAAGGTTATCACTGGCCTGAAGAAGAACAGCAGCTCTGTGGAGGGGGACCTGGACAGGGCGAACCAGTTGAACCACTTCTACAACAGGTTTGACTGCCCTGCTCCAGCTCCAATGGCGGTGGTCTGTCCACCATCCCCCAGCCCCCACCCTCACACCCCCTCAATACCAGCGCAACACTCACCTCCATCATCACAGGCTATCGTACCCCCACCATCACTGGATTTTGCACCCCTCCCCCACATGGCGATCATGAACAATGAGGTGACAACGACCTCAGTCAACAGCCATCAGACACACAGATCCCATATGCACCCCTCCCCCTCACCTCCCCCTACACCCCTCACCATTACAAAAGATCAAGTGACAGTCCAACTTAAGAAATTGCGCAGCAATAAAGCAGATGGGCCTGACAGACTGTGCTCAAGGCCTGTGCTGCTGAACTGGTGGAGCCACTGAAGCACGTCTTCAATTTGAGCCTACGCCTTGGACAAGTTCCAACACTGTGGAAGACATCATGTCTCACCCCTCCTGTCCCTAAGAAGCCACACCCTAGTGAGCTTAATGACTACAGACCTGTCGCTCTTACATCACATGTGATGAAGACAATGGAGCGATTGGTCTTAGGCATGCTCAGACCCCAGGTACGCCATGCACTAGACCCGTTACAGTTTGCTTACCAGGAGAAAGTGGGCGTGGATGATGCCATCACTTATCTTCTACACAGGACACATTCCCACCTGGACAAGGGGAAAAGTGCGGTGAGAATCATGTTCTTTGATTTCTCAAGTGCTTTTAACACCATCCAGCCCCTCAGATTGGGAGACAAGCTCTTGCAGATGGGTGTGGACGCTCACCTGGTAACCTGGATTACAGATTACCTGACCGAGCGACCACAGTTCGTCAGACTGAAGAACTGTCTCTCTGACACTGTGATCTGCAGCACCGGAGCGCCACAGGGAACTGTGCTCTCTCCAGTCCTGTTCACCCTGTACACATCTGACTTCTGCTACAACACCGAGTCATGCCACATGCAGAAGTTTTCTGATGATACTGCAATTGTGGGGTGTATCAGGAACGGGCAGGAGGAGGAGTACAGGAGCCTGGTGGAGGACTTTGTGCAATGGTGCAAACTCAATCATCTTCAACTTAACACTTCAAAGACCAAGGAGATGGTGGTGGATTTCCGCAGGTCTAAGCCCACTCTGCTACCAGTCCACATTGATGGGGTCAATGTGGAGGTGGTTAGCACCTACAAGTATCTGGGTCTCCACCTGGACAATAAACTGGACTGGTCAGCCAACACTGACGCACTCTACAAGAAAGGGCAGAGCAGGCTGTACTTCCTGAGGAGGCTGCGGTCCTTCAATGTGTGCAGTAAGCTGCTCAGGATGTTCTACCAGTCTGTTGTTGCCAGCGTCCTCTTCTATGCAGTAGTATGCTGGGGAGGAAGCACAAGGAAGAAGGATGTGGGGCGAATTGACAGGCTGGTAAGGAAAGCTGGCTCTGTAGTTGGAGCTGAACTGGAGTGCATCACTTCACTATCTGACAAAAGGACCCTGAACAAACTGATCAACATCTTGGACAATGAGTGTCACCCACTCCACAGCACTATTGTTAAGCAGAAGAGCCTGATCGCTCACTGCCTTGCACAACTGACAGACTGAGAAAGTCATTTGTCCCCAGGGCCATTGAACTGTTCAATGCCTCACTTAAGGGAAGAGGAGAGATAGACTTCTCTGCATAGTCTGTCTGCCTCTTCACCCCCTCCATGTTTGGTACTGTCTGTCCACTAGCCACTTGTACCACTGTCTTTATGCCTCACTGTTTGCGTGCTATATTAGCACATCAGCACATATGCATAACCCCGCCCCCTCCATGCCACAGCCGAACTGTGGCCACACTTATACATTTTCTTAAATAGTTAAATATATAGATATATAGACTTTACTTTACTTTATTACTGCATTGTTGCACTGTTGACTTACTCATTTGCACTATCACCATGACCACTATCACCATTGCACTACCACCATGACACTCATTCACACAGAGCACCTTAGAGCACCTTACCATACCTTACTATGCACAGAGAATCACAGGCTCAGTCCCTGCCTCAGTCATTGCAAGCACCTCTGATTTATTAATCACCACTATGTGGATACTGTTTTTAGAATTGATTTAGATTAAGTGTTAGTATAATTTGTATTTTGTAATTTGTATTTTAGTATATTTTTATATATTGTATTAAGTGTTAGTATAATTTGTATTTTAGTATATTTAGCATATTCTTTATCTTCTACTGTCCTTACTGCTTAGTTGTGTTTTTATATTATATACTTTAATTACTCTTTCTGCTGTTAAAGAATGTGTTTGTGTTGTATGTATGCTGCTGCTGAGACCTTGAATTTCCCCTGGGGATCAATAAAGTATCTATCTATCTATCTATCTATTTTAGCCTGGGTGCCAGTCCGAACTTAGTCCCGCCCACAACATTTGAGGTCGGGAAGTTCGGTCTGGCATTGCTCCATTGTAGAGCAAGTATGCTCGCCATAGATCGGGCGGACCAATCAAATCTGGCTTTACGATGATGGACAGTGACGTGGAATTTTTTTTTACTCTTTTACTCCATCCCCCACTCTTGAAACGTTTGTGTATGCTTGTTTGGCATGCCTGTGTGTGTGTGTGTGCGGCTGCACAGAAAGTAGCCTACTGGCGCTGAAAAGGTGAATAGATTGTAGAATAGCCAAAGAAGTTGTAGCATTGTTATAAAACCTTTAAAATCTCTAAACAATCACAAGTAGGGCAGTTCATCACAGTTCATCCATTGCAACTGGATTGATGAAAGGTCACTTACACCTGTAGGCTACATTGTATTTGGGAAAAGCAAAAGGTATCAGCATAATGTTATTTATTTATTTATTTATTTATTTATTAATATAAAAAAAAAAACATCTCTGTCAGTTCCATGGCGTTTTCAACAGCTATCAAAAACAAAGGTCATTTTTAGATGGATGGATTTTTTGTGAATGTTCATGTGATACTTTATTGTCAATGCACAAATTAAGTAACAGTAGTCTGAAACGAAATGCTGTTTTACATCTAACCAGTGGTGCAAATAACTGACATGTCCAAATGGGCCTTGATGAAATGCGTCGCTAGACTGTTCATACACATTTTAACGGGCCAAAGTTGAAGAGCTGTTGTCCGTTATTGTTCGTGCAAATATAGGCTGATTCATGTTCCCTTGCATTGTGTAACTGAGGTCCATGGCTTGTCTGGCTTTCACCAGACCAAGCTCAATCTTTTAAGAAATCAAAAAATAAATAGCGGGCAGATTCACCCAGCCTAGTCCATAGGCGCCCGATATTGTTTAATTTTCCGATTGAGATATCCACGCTCTGGCTATTCTAAATGCAAAAATGCATCAGGGAGTTATAACAAAACTTTAACTAACAAACTAGATCCTAATAGAAAGCTGTTAGCTTCCCTAAGCTACAGGTAGGCCTATTTACAACATAAATTGTCAATAGGCTATGCTGGCGACACAAATAAAATCTCCTTGGGAAACCAATGGCTTACGCCTTACAGTATCAAGCGGACTTAAACTGCCATATCGTGGTGAAAAGTTGTAATAAAATTCACGCAGCTCCATGAGTCAATTAAAGCGCGAATGAAGTAGCCACTTCTAAATGGGACCCACTACACAGTAGCTTAAGGTGTGTTGCTAAAGCAGCCATAATGAAATGAAGGTGTCATTGTTTGGATACTTCACACAAACGTGCTTTTTAATCTCACAGATTACAACTACCAAGCTGGAATCAAAGCACATCGATTCCCCTCTCACACCCTGCACGCACTTAAAACAAATAAACAGGCGTCTCAGTCTCACGCATGTATAGGCAAAACTGTATCAGACCGGTGTAACGTTGGTAAATCTTCCATTGCACAGAATGATTTTTGTAGCATGTGCAACAAATGACAGTCGAAAGATACAATTACAGTACTGCTATCAATTTGCTTGGTATAACCGCATTTATAGTTTTCTACAAATGCAATGAAATTGGCCTCCATCACTCAACCAATGCTAACGGTAACATTATTGTACCTAGGTCCTTATTGATATTATAAGATCAACGTACCTGCAGTAAAAACCAAGCATGTCCGATAAACATTCTCAGATTTATTTCGGCTTCAAGAAGAAATGGGAATTACATTTCATGTGAACATCGTCCTATCCTTATTAGACGTTCTCTGCGGTAAACTACAGTACAGTGGATGCTTCGTCCATTGTTTTTCCAACCCACTTTTAACTTCCAACAAAATTACGTTTCACTGCAACGATGCACCATCTAGTGGACAAACGACTACGTATCGCCAATACTGGAAATGCAGCCATGATGATGATGATGAATATTTGGCTTTCTTTTAATCCTACTGAATTTGTAATTATGTATCGGCCGTTCTAATACCGATAGTATGTGCGTGCCTGTGTGTGTGTGCATGTGTATATGTGTGCACCGCCATCTACAGGCCAATGAGTGTACAGTCACTAAATGGACACACATTTTTTTAGACCCCCCCCCATGGATGAAATTCTACGAAACTTGGCATACCCCCAGAGAATGCCAGGTCAATCATACACATACAATTTGAAGATAGGGGCGATTAAAGCAGAATGATATTGCATTTTCATTTTTTACCGGGGGGGTGCAAATCACAAATGAGTGATTATGGGCCAGGTTGATGTGGGCCCTTGAGACCAACATACCATAAAATATTCTTATATTTTATAAGAATATTTCTCAGTGCCACGGTTCAGGTAGTAATTTAGGAAAAACTGCTTTTTTTGCGGTTCGGGGGGCCCAGCACGGGGGGGGGGAGTGGCCCCCGGGGACGAAACAATTTTTTTCCGTAAAAGTCTAGTGGGGCTACATACCCACCAAATTTCATGTGCACCTGTGTTTCGGTGTCCCGGGTATTGTTGACAAAAAATTCAGGAAGTAGATGATGGGGAAAAAAAAAAAAAAAACTTTGACAATCATTATATATAATTACCACAACAGGTGAGCAACAGCGCCTGGTCTATCACGTCATCTGAGCACGCTTAGATTAGGCTTATGTTTGAAACAAAAATGCTGTGGCTAGAAGGAGACATGGCTTTTAAGACCCCATATGGAAAATGCATATTATATAATGAGGTTTTATCACTGAAATAGATTATTTCTGAAAACTTTGGCCAAAGTTGAGATGTGGGAAAACTCGTGCTTTCACTTTCATCAAGGGAAAACATTGCTGTTGCATTGTGATATGTTCCCTCATTCATTTGAAAGCTCTGAATGACCACCTGTTCGAGGGATTTGCGACAGCCTTTCCCAGGAGTTATTGACGGCACTAACCTTTACAAAAGACCAGAAAACAATGTTAAGGCATTTGTGGATAAGAAGGATGCAGTGTTTCCCACAGAATTGAATTCTATTTGTGGTGGTAGGTTTGCAGAATTAACTTGAATGTAACAGTTTTTCGCAAATTAGCACATCGTGGTTATGATGCTAACCAGATTTAAGCACAATTTAGTACAACCTGGAAAATCATTGTTTGGTGGTCAATGTTGATATTGTGGTGGGCTGCCACAAATAAGTCAATGTATGGGAAACACTGGGATGGTTCGTGTGTTTTCTTCCTACACCTCACGGTAAGCTATTTCGTTGCTCTGATTGGTTAGGTCTATCCAATTGAGTGCAGATGCATTCCCCCCCCCTGTATCGGTTGAAACACGCCCCATAATTACGCCCCAATGGAGCAGTATCAGACTCATATTCTGACTAGAATTGAGTATGACTACGTATGACTATATGGACTTTTTACTGTTGTAGATTTTCATAGATTATATTTTTGGTACAAAATTGAATGGAGTTCATGTGACACCACAATTGTCTATTTGGGTGTCATCCAAAATCAGAGAGCGAACCTGAGGAGGCCAAATGCACCATTCACTCCCAATAAAACAATTCATGACATCAGACCAGTGTGAGATGAGAATCTCTCATGAAACAATTTATTGTCATTGATTCATACATAATATTTAAGCCCATTTAAACAGCTTTTCATTTGTTCTACTCAGCTAAAACGTGTACCATGCGGCTTGACGGTTTTAGGGATGTCAGTTATTTAACAGATTAAGTAAACAGAAGGATGCCCACATTAATCCAGCTTCAGACAATGTTTGGAATATTAAAGCTAATTAATTATAATTTTAGAAAACAGCATGTTAATGATTTGCAATATTGGGAGTATGCAGGTCATGTCATCTTCAGATCCCATGTAAATTATTCAACGTTATGAAACATTCAGCAATCATAATCTCTGACCTTTGTGACAGCATGAACAAGTCATTTTTGACCTGCTGTCACTGTAATTGTCACTGCTAAGACCCGTACAGTAGAATTCATACTGAAGTACGGAAACACTCTCTCAGTGAAAGTGTGTGTGAGAGTGTGCAGGTGTCTGTTATTATCAGGGTTAGAGAATGACAGCTCTCCTCTGTCCCAGTCCAGCTGCACTCTGATCCTCTGGAGTTTCTGCTGTACTGTGAAGGGAGTGGAGCGCTGTGGTGGAGCACGTGCTGCATATGCACCCCTCTTATACCCCACACACCAGTGTCCACTCCTGGAGGTGTAGTCTCCCTTCCTCTGGGCCGACTCTGTAATCACACCCACATGCCACACTGTGTTCTCCCCAAACTCCACATCCCAGCAGTGAATCCCTGAGTTAAAGCCCTCAGAGCCCAAGACACTGGCATACATATCAAATCTCTCTGGGTTATCAGGAAGTTGCTGGTCCTCATCACCCAATCTCACACTGGTCAGATCATCAGACAGGATGAGTCGTGGGTGTGCAGTGTTGGGATCCAGAGTGACAGGAGCTGGAGAGAGGAAGAACACACACATGAGCTGAACACTGAGGGCCAGATGTACATACATTTGCGAACGTAGCGTTATCAGTAGTGGTGTCAACAATAATCGATTCGGCGATGCATTGCAATGCGGGACATGCACGATTCAGCATTGATGCGGCAACGTGCCATAATCGATTATGTCACTGTTTATTTTCTGGCTTGAGTGGACAATAAAGTTGTGAAGTTTCAATTACTTCTGGGGGCATTTCCGGAGCAACGTTGTAATGACATGCGCAGCCTGTAGCTACATGCTAAACGGCAGCACTAGCTAGCATAACAACAACACTAAAGAATCAAGATGACGGAGGGAGATGACCGCGATAGACGGGTAATTAAAAACGTACCCAAAGCTTGGAAAGCGAACATCTGGGCATCTCGGATTCTACGAAGTTACAGTTTTTTTCAGCCGCTAACAAGCGTTTGTCTAATCACATTTTCATAACTCTAAACACAATTAGAACAGCATCGGCCTTTTGTGGCCATACCATTCACACATTTCATGTCGTTTTCACACAATATGCAGTCAGTGAACACATTTCAGCAATGCTTACATTTTCTTAACAGACAAGCTATACCTCCCAACAAAACTATAGATTGTTTTTGTAGTATTTACGAATGTTAACACACAACATCCCACAATAGCAAACACAATATTCCAAACCTTAGATACACTATCAAAACCTCTGCTTCTGCTCTGCTTCTGCTACCAAATGGTTTTATCTCAGGTGCATCGCCTTGGATAATATCAGATGCAATGTTGATGAAAACATGTGGCCTAACTTTGAAGATCGCAGAGATTAGATACAGTAATTTTGTGCTTTTATCTGGGCTTTTTGCTGTTGTTTTTTGTTCAGAATGCTCTTGTGTGTTTCATGGATATTTTGTTCACTGTAAGCAATACTGTAAAAATTGTTCTGTTCTATCATACTGTAAACAGTATTTCTACTGTACCTCCTGTAGTAAACAGTAAAGGAAAAAAACTGATTTGCTTTTTACTGGAATGCTTTTGAATGTGAACATTATGTGGACATACAGTTCCCAACCAAGAAATTTAGGTTAAAAACTGTGGATAGAACATGTTTTGCATGCAAATACCTCTAAAACATTAAAGTCTATGCAGTTTTTGTAATGTCAACAATAGTCAGTATTTTGAAACCTGGTGTACTTTGATTGACTGCATGTACCTTGTGAAGAGAAAACAAGTGTTATTCTTTGACAGAATAATTTCATTTTGAGTCAGATTTCCAGTGTTTTGGTAAAGGGAGTGTGTGCAGAGAAATATGTTTTCTGTTTTGAAATGAAGAGTTAGTATATATTCAACAAAATGTGTTTTTGAGAAGAAAATGATCCATTTGGCCAATTGTGTTTTTTAGGTGTGAGTCTGTGTTAAGAGTTTAGAAAAAGTATCTGAAGTATGGGTAAGCGCTTGTTAGCGATTGAAAAAAAACTGTAATGGGAAACTAGACAAGACGTAGGCTACGCGGTGTGTAAAACCTGCCACAGTTGCCTGCCTGAGTTGGCCGTGATGCCCCTTTGAAAATCAGGTTTACAGGCCACTGTGGCCTTGGTGCCCCCTTCTTTCAATATTCTGTTTTGCGTCGACTAATAATGATTTTTATTTAGCCAATGGCCTGTCAAAATAATCTAAGCATTTAAAGCGCAAATTAATTGAGTCTTTTACGCAGTGGAGAAAGTGACAGCGCACGGCAAGAAAGAAAGTGCATCCAAATTCACCCATTCTTCTCAGTTGAACTACTCGTGAACGAGCCTACTCATCACACAGACATCACAAGTAGCCTATAACATCACACAAAAGAGCTTTTTCTCAGCTTTTAAACAATATTAGCCGTTAATTGCTGAGGTGAACGGTTCGCGAGAATTGCTGAGGTGAACGGTTCGCGAGAAAAGTAAATAATATAATTAAATTTTATCGTAAATTCTATTGAAGGTTCTACACCCATCTCCCTACCCATTCATCTCGGTGGAATACTTCACAAACCATTCCTTTAACACATAACAAACCATATATTATTGGGGGCAGCCGTGGCCTACTGGTTAGCGCTTCAGTCCCTTCACTAATTCACGGATTGGGATAAATGCAGAGACCAAATTTCCCTTATGGGATCAAAAGAGTATATATACTTATACTTATACTTATATCAGAATAAACAGCTGACCTTACCGAACAGAAAGGTGTAAAGCAGTCCCCTGTACAGTTAGCCGTTCCAGAGTAATCCAGTTTTGAATTTTCAGCAAATTTCAACATGCATGGATGTCTCCAAATTTGGGCTTTAAGTTTTACAATGTGTTTAAATTATTAAACTTATTAAAATGCCATATCCAATACCCTGTACCATTCAATTTTATTTTATTTATTGATATTTATGTCAAAGATACAGGAGAGTGATAAAACACACATAGCAGCCAATAAAATCTGTTGTTCAATATCTGACTGCTTGTATTGCCTCATGACCTCAAAATTTGCCTTGTTGTGTGCAGTAGAATTTTGATGCATCGCAATGCATCGTAGAATCGAATTGAATCGAATCGTTACCTGGTGAATCGTAATCGAATCGAATTGTGAGGGCAGTGCCAATGCACACAAACCGCAGATTGCGAACGCTGTCAGACCCAAGTTTCCATCGTATTTATCAAACTAGTGTAAACTGCTCCTTTCTCTGTCTTTCTCTGCCCATAAACGCAATTTACGAAGCAATTTACCAGTTTTTGTGGTGAAAGTATTTGCACTACCAAAAGCAACCTCAACTTTTGTTGGCTTTTCGAATGTCTTACTTTCACTTTCACGTCATTCACTTAAACTTTTCTACTTGCTAGATTTGACCAATCTTCCATAGCCTACGTGCACAAGTAGTTTGAGTAGAACTACTGATCTTCATTATCTCCCTGCTTGTTTACATCTTATCATGTATGGTATTATTTCATGATCGCTAAACGTTTGATTCTTTTTAATGCTGTCATCAGTTAACTTCATTCAACTGCGCTTGTATGTAGGCGCTACCATTCAGTTGTGGACGTTCGTAAATTGCGTTTATGGGCGGAGAAAGGCAGAGAAAGGCGCAGTTTACACTAAGGATTGAACGATTGATGAATACGACGGAAACATGGGTCTGACAGCGTTCGCAATCTGCGGTGTGTCCATGACGCTGATAACACTACGTTCACAAGTGTACGTACATCTGGCCCTCAGTGTCAGAGTCAATAAAATGAGCCCTTCAACGAAATTGACAAGCAGCTGTAAGTAGGCTAAGCATGCTAAATTCGACATCCAAACAGTATTCTGACGTTAGCTTTGAGATACTGCTTGATTGCATAAGGGACTGTTCGTTATTTATAAAAGGGGCCACCGGAGGGATTTTGAGCGCTTCAATCAAAAGTTATATGACCCTCCCCTGCTTGCAAGAAAATATTCAACGACCCTCCAGCAGAATTTTCAAAAAAGACATGACCCTCCCGGCCAACTGTCGATGTCTTTCGCCCACGCTCTTAAGCGCTATAAAAACACATTGACTTAGGCTACCGTTATAAAATCAACCTCTGCTTTCTGATCTTACACATCACACTTCACCAAGATGGTGGCCATTTCACTAGATTTACTCACTAACATTGTTGTGGAAACACAATAAGCATGGAAACTAAATACACACTTCCTGCAACTGCATACTTGAAATAAGTTACTCCTCTAGTATTCACATGGGTAATAACAAATTCAACACATGAACTGGTTGCTATGGACTCGTCTCTAGGCTTTCTCAGTCATTGTAAAGCTGCCGAAGCTGAACATTATCCAAAACTCCATTTCTCAGACGAGCGTCAATTTGGGAGCTTGCATGCTACCACTCCTTCCTTCTCAAATGACTTGAAAAGGGTGTTTGCACAATTTCACAAATAATCACAGGGACCAAAAAATACCTAACGTGCCAACTTTTTCCGGGTTTATCCCACTGTCTTGCCGTTATAATATTTTTCCGTAGAATATCCCATAGTACTGTAGTCTAATACTCTCATAACATTAGTCCTGCCATCTGGCCTGTCTCTGTGTTGTCCTGTTGTTACCCCCTTGCCCTTTCAGTGAAACAGATGTATTCAAATCATCATTTTGCTTGTTTGAATGCGAACTTAGAGTGATGTAACCTATTTAAGTTAACGACGTGGTTGTGCTGAGAGCACGATTCATTGGCGCTTGCAGTGTTCGGCCGTATGTCTACGTGCGCACCTGCCTATCAGGCTATAATCAGCTACGAGTAGACAAAGAATTTCCCCTGTTTGTATATTCACTCTAAGTTGGCCTACCATAACTTACCAACTATACACTGTAGACTATAAACTGGCTATTTATATGAAATAACCAAATGTATTTGTTCAACTTTATGAAGCAGAATTACGCACTGCTACTTGGAACATAACACATTTTTGTTTGCGCAGAAGAGAGAATGACAGCGATTAACAAATTGCACTTGTTGCTTGTTACCAATACTATATATTTTTTTGCAAACAACAAAAACAGAAAGGATGGAGACAGCAAAGCTAGAGAATGGGCAGGAACAATTGGTAGAAATGCTTGTCAAAAAGTTGGATGTATGGATGAATGAAGCACAAGTATGCTTTATGTTAAGCATGCACACTGTTTAGGCTACACGGTAAACTACAAGTAAACCAAAGTTAAATTTAGCTTTTTTAGGGCTGGATAAAGTTGACCAAATGGATATAGGCTGTTAGGCGTGAATAAAGTAAGCTACTTTGTTGCTCCAACCCTTCCAACGTTAATGGGGATGAATGTTGACATTTTCCATATTTTGCGTGAGAAACCCGGGAAATCTCCCTTATTTTCATTGTTCAATGTTGACAGCTATGGAATGAAAGAGAACGTTATATGGCGACAGAAATAAACAGAAATAAACAAAGAATAAAAAGACATGACCCTCCCCTATTTTCCTCCGGTGGCCCCTTCAATAAATAACAAACAGTCCCTAACTTAACTTAGTTTAGTCTCCTAAATGTAGTTTATATACTATGTTGTGATAAGATCTTAGCAGAGTTAACTTCAATGGAGCAGTTTTGAACAAATTTGCGCAGCATGGGCACGATGCTAAGCGGATTTAATAAAAATTTAGCCAGACGTCTTCTATGCAATGCTTCTATGTGGCAACAACAATCCTTCAACAATTGTGAATATTTTGTGAAATGCACATGCAGAGGAGGCGCAGCGGGCTACGAGAGAGAGCGGTGTGGGGCAAGGAAAGGCTGCGTGCGTAAAAAGCGCAGCTCAATGCAAAGATTTGATATTTAATTTAATTTAAATTAAATTAAACATAGAATATTAATGTGTGGCGGCCGGTTTTGATTTCGTAGCACACTACACATGCACACACACACGACACGCACACAAACACATGAACACACACACACACACATGCACCCACACATACAAACACACCTACATACACTAACACACGGACACACACACACACACACTCACACACAAAAAAACACACACAAAACACATTATACACAAAAACAACCACACACTCTGCACACACTCAATTACACACTGCAAAAACTGCTTATCTAACAAAATCTAACCAAGTGTTATTAATCTTATATCAAGATAAAAAAAACTAGTTGGTGTTGTTTTCAGTATAAAGAGACTTACCTAGCGCTTTCTTGTGAAATCATTTGACTTAATTAAAAAAAGAAAAATGACTTATTTTAAGACATCTCATCTTGAAAACAAGCAAATTTGTCTGCCAGTGTGTTAAGCAAATTTGTCCTAAAAACAAGCAAATTTGTCTGCCAGTGCGTTGAGCAAATTTGTCTTGA
>NC_055958.1:38595259-38602759 GCF_018492685.1 Alosa sapidissima | reverse complement strand
CATTATTCAAATCTTGCTCAGGAGCTAGACTTACTCCATTGTAGTATGTGATGAGATTATACTCCCAGTAGACTTAGTTGAATAAAAGTTGAATTAGTTGAATAAAATATAACAACCTGTGTAGGTTTTTATAGACTGTATAGTAATATGCTATCAATGCATGCAATATATTTAAGTCAATTTATCAATTCGTTTCCATAAAAAATCACTAAAAGTCATCATTTCAGGGGTTGTTTTTCAAAAGTTGAATCAGAAGCACAATCAATAATTAGGCTAGCATTTTTGTAAAATGTGACCACCTATTTTTTAACGTGATACCTTGACTGGCAGAGTAGGCCTATGTGAGACAGCAAGGGTGTGTGTGCTAGTGTAGCCAGGTTAAAATGGGATTTGACAGGTGGGGAACCCTAAAATCCAGAATCGATGCAAAGGGGGAAAATTACTCACTGTTGGACATGTGAACATATTGAGTATAGTGGTATAGTAGCAATACTTTTTGGACAAACTGCTAGCTTGTTGGTTACCTCTGTACACACATTTTATGTATTTTATTTTTTTTAATGTTTTTTTTATGTTATTTTTTTATTACATACAAAAATCACCATACAAATTATAACAAATAGGGGTACAAGAATTCAACACAAAGAGGACATAATATCAGAACATAGACATATAGTTCTGTCAGCTTTTCGGCTGTTGAGTCCAACAATAGTGTCCATGTAGAATTTGACTTCTATCTATCTATCTATCTATCTATCTATCTATCTATCTATCGAATATGAAAATGTCCCAATAATAAGAGCAAATTGATTGTAAAGACACCATTTATATTAATGTCTGCATTTTCATAAAACAATATAACATTCTTTTTCTGAAGAGTAACATTGCACAACCACACAGCTGAATATATGTATTATTGTGTGTGTGTGTGTGCATGCGTGAGCGTGTGCGTGTGTAACCTACATCATGAACGCTCGGGGGCGCTGGTTGCTTTGATTCAAAGGGGCATCTCAGGCACTAAAGAAGATGAATTGCCGGGGCAGAAGAGAAGTCACGTCCCCCGCTTCATGGCTAGCCTACAAGTTACGTAATGAACGGAGGACATCAAACCTCGGGTGCCAGCGGAAGATACAGAAACAACTCTAAGCTCACAAATCGAGAGATTATGTTGTCTGTTGTTATAACAGTGATTTATTGGTGTCACGGTCCCGACGTGAGGCTGCATGTGCTGTCTGGCCTTTTTTTTATTCATTATTTTTTTTTATCCTAATTTGAACTCAGATTAGCCGCTTCACACGCGCGCGCAATCTGCGCGGGGTTCCCTGCTCCAACGGTGACGGAGATTTTAGCCGTCTATCCCGAGGCTCGAGGACACGCCCCCCACTCGCGCGCCTACCATAGGGCATCACCGCGGGTGCGGGCACAACCGAGTTTGGAGTCGGTCGTCGCGAGGGTCCGTGTCTGTGTCGTGCAAAGCAGAGATCCGACAGACAGATACACAAGCCTAGTCGGTGAAAACCACGGGGGTTCACTCGTCCGTAGGAAAACCCGTCATCTTCCTGGAGTGTCCGGACAGGTAAGACGGATTTAATTAACCATATCCTGAAAGAGTCGCGTGTTTTCCTGACACGCCAGTTCAAACAGCGCAGCTCAGCTGCCTGAATATACAATGAGGTAGTAGCGTCATCCATTTCCTTCTACCATTGAATTGCATGCCCATAACAATCCCTATTATATCACTCTTGTTTAATTGTTCTAAGACATATGTAAAGCCTAGGATAAATGAAGGATAGGCTAATTGATTGTTGGCAGTGCCTGAGAGTTTGTTGCCCGTTCCTTATGCAAATGAAAGCTCTGGTGGTGTCTGCTGTATCTCCCCAGTCGCCTTCATGATACACAGTATTTAGGGTAAAGTTCGCTCCTCATCCAAACTAAACAGGTGCAATGCACCACTCAACACTTTCACACATCCCCCCAAACAGTGCAGGCAACAATTAATGGCATAACAAACTAGTGTAACCTTCAGTCACGGTTCCCTCGAAGGCTATGTCTGTCAGCATCTTTGTCAGGTAAACCTCTATCCCATCTGCTCTGGTTAATCCCATCTGCTCTGGTTACTGTGTGTTTCCGTGTCTACTGCACACACGAGGGGATAAAAGAACCGTGTCTGCGCACCCTCTTTTCATAGCTCCGTTTACCCCAGAGGAATAAGGGAAACACTGAGCTTTACAACCGATTGTAGTCTAAAACGCATAGAACCCGAAACTCATAAAAGCTAAACCCAGAAAAATCCCTTTACACACCCGTTACCATTACGTTTTTGTACTTCAATTGGATTGGTAATAACATTTCCCCCTCTCTCTGCGCAAGGGAGTCGTGTGGTGCGGAGACGGCTTCTCGCCGCGGGCTGATGTCTCGAGCATTTCAAACGAGCTGTCAAACGAATTTTCAGGCTTCAGCGCGAGTCGATGTAACCGCGGCAAGCGCAGGAGTGTGGCGAATTGAAATGTGGGTCTCGAAACGAAGCGGCGGGATACAGGACCTGTCCGAGGGCATCACGGACACTGGCTGAAATTGGTGTGATATTTTGATTCAGCCGGTAAATTAACGAGGGGAAGGAAATGTCTTAGTAATCGAGAAACGTCCACAGAGGCAAGCCAATGTGTTCTTTCTCTCTCTCTCTCTCTCTCTCTCTCTCTCTCACACACACACACACACACACACACACACTATAATTATTCCCTCAGGGAAGCTCTGGGATTTCTGCCCCAAGATGACAGCCTCAGTTCATCCCAAACTGCCCTATATACCCAGTCAAGCACATAACCTTAGCTTCAGACACAAGGACAATCACCTTTCCTCTCACCCTCTCTCCCCTTCCTCTCTACCTCTTCTTGATCTACTCCACTACGTGTGTGTGCGCGTGTGTGTGTGCGCTCAGTTGTGTTGACACTCCCCATTCCCCATCAAAGGGCCAGTTTGAGTCCACATCAGGAAGTAATTCAGATCACAGTGCACTGCAGATGGATCAGGTCATTACTGAACTCAGTGTTATAGTGGCTTTGCACATATACCCACACGTACGCACACACACACACACACACGTACACACACACACACACACACACACACGGACACACAACACACACAACACACACATGCACACACAACAAGAACATACAGATAATAAATAAAAACACACAAGGGTGCCACATGGGTGCCAGGAATGCAGAACCCATAGAGCAGCATGATGCCGTGTGTGTGCGCGTGCGTGTGCGCGCGTGCGTGTGTGTGCGTGTGTGTGTGTGTGTGTTTCTATCACACAGATAGTGTACGAGTCATCTTGCTTGCTTGATCATATCTGTGGCTTGGGGAGCATTCAAGAGGAGAGGCAAGAGTGAGGAGGAGAGCAGAGGAGAGGAGAGGAGAGCAGGAGAGGAGGAGAGGAGGAGAGTAGAGGAGAGGAGAAGAGAGGAGAGTGAGTAGGAGAGAGGAGATAAGAGGAGAGCAGAGGGGAGGAGGGGTGAGGAGAGGTGAGGAGAGCAGAGGAGAGGAGAGGAGGAGAGAGGAGAGGAGGAGAGGAAAGGAAAGGGGAATAGATGAAGGGAGGAGTGGAAGATGCATGACAGAAAGAGAGGAGGAATTGAACCCTATGGAAATGTGAGGGAACGCCATGGAGAGTAGAGGAGAGGAGAGGAGGAGGAGGGGAGGAGGGGAGGAGAGGAGAGGAGGAGGGAAGGAGAGGAGGGGGAGAGGAGGGGGGGGAGAGGAGGAGGGGAGGAGCAGAGAGGAGAGAAGCAGAGGAGGGGAGAGGAGAGGAGAGAGCAGAGCAGAGGAGAGGAGAGGTGCAGAGGAGAATAGAACAGAGGAGAGGAGGAGTAGGGAAGTGGTGGTTTGACGAGTATAGAGGAACCATGCAAAGGGGAAGAACCTAGGAGAAGGACAGAGCTGAATGTTGACCGGTGTATTCATGTTAGTCTGGTCATTTTCTGTTTTATAAGTGCCACACAGCATTTATATTTGTTTTCCAATTGTAAATAAGTCCCACAAGGCATTTGTGTTAGTTTTATCATTTTCAAAAAAGTGCCACTTGGCATTTATGTTTGCTTGGTAATTTTAAAGAGGTGGCAGAAGAAATTCATGTTAGATTTGTAATAAAAACAGTGACCGCAAGGCATTCATGTTTGTGTTGTGTTATAAAAGAAAGTGATCAGAAAGACGTTCCTGTCTGTCTTGTCAACCCCAGGCCCTTGGTGTGCTCCCTTGGCCTTTATTAAATTGCTTCCCATCTCTGCACACGGCCCTCGTGCTGTCTTTTGATTGGCATTACCTTAGATCAGGAAGCAGTGTATCGTTTTGGTTTTGTTTGTTTTTTTTGTTCAAGAGAAACAGCATTGGGTGTTTCTAATTGGAAGGTTCTAAAAGAGATGTTTTTGATTAATGAAGCAACTCTGCAGTCACAGATGCGAAGAGTCTGCTACCTCCTTAAGGTCCTTCAGATCCACACGCACAGACTGAGAGAGGCAGTTAGAAAAGATAGGTAGATGAGGAGAGACATCAGTGAGATCGCTATGACAACTATAGAGAATCAGGTGAGACAGATTGAGATGTGGATGATCTTGCTGACGCTGCTTTGGCATACAAGTTCCATATATGTATCAGAAGAAAATAACATGGGCACACACACACACACACACACACACACTCTATTACATAACAATAAAGAAACCCATGTCGTCTATTCATACACCATTGCATATCTCCTATTGTCATTTTACTACGGGAACGTGCCATGACCGGTTTAAGGAATAAGTTAGCGCCAGATCGCAGAGTCTTTTTATCTTAAGAACATGGTTTATTTGAGTGTTAACAGTCCATAATCCAGCACAGATCAGAAAGGACAACGTCTCCTCGGCTGCTGTTACTCGTTTTCTTAACTTCTGCTGCTGTAGGCTGTTAGCTATGATTATTGCCCACCTGCGACTGATACCTATGTAGTATGTACACACCACCAGAGCCACCACTTGTTTGTGGGACAATCTTATTGGTTATAAGTCTGTTCATGATTGACAGGCCAGAAAGGTCCATTGAATAGTGATGTGAGACAGACAGCTGTGGATATACCTCAGACAGGTAGAGACACACCAGAGACATACTCTATGTTAGACAGGTGTCAGTGTTGCGCGGGTTTGGTCACAAGCGGCCCGTGGTCGCCCGATATTTTAATCAACCCGACCGCAACTCGGACCGCGAATATTAATTAGGACAAAATTATACCCGACCCGCGATCCGACCCGCTTATTTACAAAATGTGTGCTTTTGGTTATAGTCTGCATGCAGTGTGACAGTAGGCCATTTCTGTAAAACAAACTAATTTATTTAGGCATGCAGAACATAATGTTTGCGTATGGAGAGAGAATGAGAATAAGAGCGCAAGCACGCACGCAACCACCAAGGATTAGAACACTAGGATAAGATTTGAAGGCCATGGACATACATCTTTCTTTCGAAAACAGAAATGGTGAGGCAAGGTAGGCTAGAGAGATACATTGCTGGTCAAAACGTTAGCGTAAGAACTGGTTTATAATGCTGAATGAAGCACAAAGCTTTACAAAAGCACATCCACTGTTTAAAGTCACAAACACAACGAACTGTAACTTTTATGCATGCGCGAACCTATACATAGGATGTGTAGTCTGTGCCATAACATTTATTCCTGCAGGCTGCCCGTTTTGGCTGTCATACTTTTAAATGGCTTCGCAAGAAGCAGGCCTACATAGACCATAACTTACTGTCATCTTCTTTAAGAACTTTTCCCAAAATTTCCCATAGCCTATATCGCTTTTCCTGAAGGGGTGTCTATTATTTTTAACTCGAGTCTTCAGCTTCTTTACTGTTGACTTTACTGTAGGCCTATTGATGCTTTACTGTATTGATGCCAGCCTTCTTGTGATATTTTAAGTAGGCCTAGGCCTATTTGTAGAAAATATATATTTAATTAATTTTAACTGACCCGCCCGCAAATGACCCGAATATCATTAAAATATTTTCTTTATGACTCATAACCGCGGGTGACCGCGGTCATCCGCGGGCAACCGCTTAATTTCGGGCAGACCGCGCAACACTGATAGGTGTATATGAGACAGACAGGTGTGGATGTGAGACAGACAGGTGTGTCTATATCTCAGACAGGTAGAGACACACCAGGTGATGGGATTGAGACAGGTGTGAGCACGAGTGAGAAACACAGAGACAGGTGGAGCAGATCTCAGTCCTGGGTGGAGAGGATGTGGGTTGTGTGGAGCAGACCTCAGTGCTGGATGGAGAGGATGTGGATCAGACCTCTGTGCTGGGTGGAGAGGATGTGGGCTGTGCGTGGGCGTGCTCATCTCATTCATACCATGACACATTCAGCTGAGCACAAGTGGAGCCGTCTTGCATTAATATACATAACAACCGTAGACATCTCTGAGATGCTCTCAGTTTCTGCTGATTGTATGTAAATCTCTCTCTCCCTCTCTCACTCTCTCTCTCTCTTTCTCTCTCTGTAATACACAGAGAGAGAGTGAGAGAGAGGGAGAGAGAAAGAGAGAGAGAGGCTCTCTCCATCAAATTTTTAGTGGTTAGCAATGGTGACCGCAGCGTCTTAACATGATTTAGTGCAGGGAGGTCTCCTTTCAGCCTCAAGGTTGTGTGTGTGTGTGGGGGGGGGGGGGTGCAGTGTGTGAATGGAGTGGATGTGTGTAAGACTTCAATGAATGGATATTGTGTGTGTGTGTGTGTGTGTGTGTGTGTGTGTGTCTGTCTGTCTGCCTGCCTGGAATGTATTGTGTGTGTGCTTGTGTGCAAATGTGTGTATTTTCTCGTGGGTATTTGTGTGTATGCATGTGTCTGTATGCATGTGTCTATGCTCCAGTGTGTTTGTGTGTGTGTGCTTGTGTGCAAATGTGTGTATTTTCTGGTGGGTATTTGTGTGTATGCATGTGTCTATGTTCCAGTGTGCTTGTGTGCAAATGTGTGTATTTTATGGTGGGAATTTGTGTGTATGAATGTGTGTATGCATGTGTGTATGTTCCAGTGTGTGTGTGTGTGTGATGCTTAAGTGGTTGTTCATGCTTCATCTCCTCCAGAAGCACCCTTGTGTGAGTGCTCTCTCTCCTCACCCAGTACTTTCCTGTGTGTCTGTGTGTGTGTGTGTGTGTGTCTGTGTGTGTCTGTGTCTGTGTCTATGTGAGAGGCTATGTGAGAGGCTATGTGCTACTGACAGATCTGTGTGTGTGTGTGTGTGTGGTGTGTGTGTGGGCCTGTGTCAGAGGCTATGTGCTACTGACAGGTGTGTGTGTGTGTGTGGTGTGTGTGTGTGTGTGGGCCTGTGCCAGAGGCTATGTGCTACTGACAGGTATGTGTGTGTGGTGTGTGTGTGTGTGTGGGCCTGTGTCAGAGGCTATGTGCTACTGACAGGTATGTGTGTGTGTGGTGTGTGTGTGGGCCTGTGTCAGA
>NC_055958.1:38587759-38590259 GCF_018492685.1 Alosa sapidissima | reverse complement strand
TCTTTCAAATATTCTCTGCACGCAATAGGATAGCGGTACAACCGGCTACAACTCATGAGTCCCATGCATTTTCCCACCAGCGGAGCTAGTTGGCTAGAAGATCAAACTTTTGCCAATTTAAAAAAGCTTAACTCGAGACACGATTTAAAGACCGCTGTTCGCCAGCAGCAGCATCCATCTGATTTGTTTTCAAGTAGCAGGAAATTCACACAGAAATTCACCATCACCGACTCTATACACGATGTGATTGGCCTGATAGAAGTTTAATTTTTCCAGCTAGCAAGCCAACGGAGAGTTGCTAGACTACCCTGGCTGCAAATTACATTTGCTGCCACTAAGGTGCGTCTAGATTTCTAGGCTATATAAGGCCCATAGAGGAAACTGAAATTGCCCAGCAGATGGGTGGGTTGCTGTTGCACAATGGAGCACAGGCCTAATGTTAGCATATTTCATTCACGTTATCACACATTCCTACACCAGCCAGTCATGTTTTCAGTGTGATCTGTGTGCAGGATTACATAATGGCCTGACAGTCTGAACACAAAGGCCTCAGGGTTACGAGGCTTGTAGACTCTAGCCTGGACTGGCTATTGACTCTAGCAATGATCAGTGGCTCGGCTCTGCAGTGCCTCCACCTGGAGAGCCCAGGGACTGACGCTTGGCCACCATTATCCTTCATACAGTTCCAATATTAACTCATTCAACACTGAATGACAATTAGCCTGTCTTACCTTGAAATGTAAATTAAGTGAATTTGCCTACTCTGTCAGTGAGTTGTAGAAGTCATCTTTGTTTTCTTTTAGTTTTGAGGTCTGAGGTATGAAGTCTCCCTGTTATAATCTCCCTGTCTGTAGTTTGTCTGTTATAATCTCCCTGTCTATAGTAAGAAAGATTCCCCTTAGATGAAGTATCGGTCTTCTCCTGTTTTTCACACACTGCTTGGATTGAAAGTCCAATTTTGGGAAATTGTGTAGGTGAAATAAATATCACATGTCCCACTTTCGCTCCCCATATGATAAAGAGATATTCCAAAGAAATGAAAGGACATTAGAAGACGAAAGGGAGTTGCTGCTGCAGAGAATTCATTTTTTTCACTTTCACCAGCGAACACTGAGGAGTTTTTTGGGTCTTTTGCCGACAAGACCGTGAAGAGAGAGAGAGAGAGAGAGGAAGAGTGGGATTGGGTGGGATCGGGAGATGCCCGTGGGTCAGAGTAGAACGTGTGTTCTTGTGGGGGTCAGAGTGGAACGCGTGTTCTCTTGGAGATCAGAGTGGAACGCGTGTTCTCATGGGGGTCAGAGTGGAACGCGTGTTCTCTTGGAGATCAGAGTGGAACGCGTGTTCTTGTGGGGGTCAGAGTGGAACGTGTGTTCTTGTGGGGGAACAGAGTGGAACGCGTATTCTTGTGGGGGTCAGAGTGGAACGCGTGTTCTTGTGGGGGAACAGAGTGGAACGCGTGTTCTCTTGGAGATCAGAGTGGAACGCGTGTTCTCATGGGGGTCAGAGTGGAACGCGTGTTCTCTTGGAGATCAGAGTGGAACGCGTGTTCTTGTGGGGGAACAGAGTGGAATGTGTGTCCCTGTGGGCATTTGGATCTGAATGTGGTGTGGATGCCGCAGCCAGTTGTGCCACAGTGGGCAGCTCAGAGTAGCTCATACACACAATTACCCAGAGAAGGAGTTACCTGAGGTGACAGAGATGTGCTTTTCATGGATAAAATAATCAAGTGCTTTCTCACTTCTAGTGTGTGTGTGTCTGTGTCTGTGTCTGTTTACGTGTCTGTTTACGCGTGTGCACATTTATGGAAAATGTCTTAATTTCCCTTTACAGCCTGGTGAGTCAGACATATTAAGTTGTGCTTGATCAATTCCCCCCTTTTATCTTGCTTTGTTTCTTCCCTCTCTTCTTTGTTGTTTTGTACACACAGACACTCATACACACTCTCTCTCTCACACACATACACACATGCACACAAACACACACATACACTAGAAGTGAGAAAGCACTTGATTATTTTATCCATGAAAAGCTATTGGATTTTCTATCATGTTTGTTTGACGTGTGTGTGTGTGTGTGTGTGTGCGTGCGCACAGCTGTTCAGTGCCTCTGTCTGAAGTGGTCCTTTGTATATTCAGGTGTTTATAATGCGGCTCTTTTCAGCCGTAGAGCTGTCAATGATTTTCTCTCTCTCTCTCTCACACACACACACACACACACACACACACACACACACACACACACACACACACATATGTAAGGGATAATGTATAGAACACCGGTCATTATTGGAAAATAAGACCCGACAGGGCGAACGGGACCCCGATGCGCCAGCTATACATTATCCCGCCTATTATACGGCTACTTGCCAAAACGAAAAAATAAACTCCACGATATGTCTCTTTACATTTATTTGTTACCGTTTCGTTGTGGCTTTTGCTGAGAAACAAATAGTTCGCAACACACACTGAACTTGAATCAAACATTCTTTAGAACACAGCTG
>NC_055958.1:38575259-38582759 GCF_018492685.1 Alosa sapidissima | reverse complement strand
CTGTCAAAGCAACAAGGTGACTTTCTATTTACAATTTAAAATTTCTCCATCACCCCAAAGTGTTCTTGTGATTGGTCAGTTGTTTATCCATCACCCCAAGGTGTTCTTGTGATTGGTTGGTTTGTTTGTCCACTGCTGCTGCTATGATTGGTCGGTTTGTTTGTCCCTGGCAGGAAGCTGAAAAATGAGCTGCTGGAGATCAAGCGGCGTGGTCGTCGTAGCGACGCGGAGCAACGGGAGTGTGCGGTGTGCCTGCGGGCGCTGGGATTGGTCCTTCAGAGGGGGCGTGTCTGTGACCAGTGCCAACACCGAGTCTGCAGCTTCTGCACAGCCACACCCCCAGGAACCAAAGTCACACGCTGCACAGTCTGCACCAAGATCTCGTGAGTCTCACACACACTCACACTCACTCACACTCACACATACACACACACTCACTCACACACACACACACTCACTCACACACACACACACACACACACACACAGACACACACACACACACACACACACACACACACACACACCTGCCCCTACAAAGTGCATCTGTCAGCAAACTCACAGTCAGTAAGGACATGTTTGCCAAGTCACGCAGAATTGGTTTCTCTGTTTTGTATGATATAAATATATGTGCGTGTGTCTGTGTGTGTCTGTGTGTGTCTGTGTGTGTGTTTGTGTACACGTGTGTGTGTGTGTGTGTGTGTGTTTGTGTACACATATATGTGTGTGTGTGTGTGTGTGTGTGTGTGTGTGTTTGTGTGTGTGTGTGTTTGTGTACACGTGTGTGTGTGTGTGTTTGTGTACACGTGTGTGTGTGTGTGTGTGTTTGTTTGTGTACACGTATGTGTGTGTGTGTGTGTGTGTGTGTGTGTGTGTGTGTGTGTGTGTGTGTGTGTTTGTGTACACGTATGTGTGTGTGTGTGTGTTTGTGTGTGTGTTTGTGTACACGTATGTGTGTGTGTGTACATGTATGTATGTGTGTGTGTGTGCGTGTGTGTGTGTGTGTGTGTGTACACGTATGTGTGTGTGTGTGTGTGTGTGTGTGTGTGTGTGTGTGTAGGGAGCTGAAGGTGGCCACGGGAGAGTGGTTTCTAGAGGAGCGCTCTAAACGCTTCAGCCAAGCCTCCATCCCCAGCAGTGACATAATCAAACAGTCCATCATGACCAGCCCAGCAGGTGATCACACACACACTCTCTCTTTCACACAGACACACACACACACACACACACACACACACACACACACACACATATACACATACATACATACACACACACACACACACACACACACACATACATATACACACACACACACACATATTCATCTATATCACTGTCCTTCTTTCTCCTTTATAACAATCTGAATAGTTGGTGATCCCTCAGGACACCATTGGACATACAGGAAGAACACCTACTGGCACAGTAGCATCTCTATGTACTGTCTCAGACTCTGGATGACCATAGACGCTCTTTTGAATCCCTCTTCACCAGACTCTAGATGACCATAGACGCTCTTTTGAATCCCTCTTCACCAGACTCTAGATGACCATAGACGCTCTTTTGAATCCCTCTTCACCAGACTCTTGATGACCATTGACGCTCTTTTAACCCTTTAATGCCGTGCGTATCAAATTTGAGACATGCATTTCTGAGACCCATTGCATCACCATGAGATATAAACTTTGCATAAAACCCTGTTGTATACAATCTATTACTTGTCCTCTGCCCCCTGTTGGATACCTTTTGCACTACAACAATTCTGACATGTAGTTTGTTAAAATTCAAAATGGTGGAATCTCCTTAGTACCCTGCTGATTATGTAAAGGTCAAGGATATTGGTAATTTGATCATTTTATGGTGAGATTTACCTTTACATATTTATCAATATTTTAAGATTAAAAATGACTTTGTTCAAAAAACTTAAAATTTCCAAAAATTTTAAAATGTAGTTTGGTGTATAATCGAGCAGAAAATGTTTGTATCACAATTGATACAGCAGGTATTTAGTGGTAAATCTTTCAATGGGCATAGTTATTTTTTTCTGGATGTTATATGTATTTTATGTCTTCCATAGTCCATAATACAGCTTTTTAATGAATCAATTACACAATTTACAGATTGAAATGTGATATTCACAACAAATAATGAATAACTCTTATTCATAATTCATAAATATCTATGGCTAATTTATAGATGGCTAAAAGGGAAAAGGCTAAAAGGAAGTTCTCTACTGAATATGTCCTGAATTTCCTTGATGGCAATTTGAGCGACATACAGGGCCTTGTAGAGACAGATGATGAAGTGGAAGATATAAATTGGACTCCCCAAGGTCAGGTGAAACACTGGGATCGGAAGACATATACATTATGGTTCCCAGAACAGCCATTGTGGAGACCTACAACAAATTTATGGGTGGTGTTGAGTTTTTGGATATGCTCTCTGCCCTGCTCTGTACAAATACAGTTTGAAAACCAGGAGATGGTACTTGGTATAGGCCACTGTCCTCTCCATCACATTCCCCTTCGCCACACTCCTCACCATCACAAACACATACCCCACCACGGAAGAGGCCACTATGCAGTGTTCCTCCAGATGTTACTGTAGGAGAGATGGGGTTGACCACTTCCCATCCTGAACACTACAAAGGTGCAAGCACTGCAAAGAAACTCTTCACTTCTCCTATGTGTTCGGTGTAAAATGCAATGTCCACCTCTGCCTAAACAAGAACAGGAACTGTTTCCTTGCTTACCATTTGGCAAAGTAAAGGAAAGAAAAGACTGTCGTTTCAACGTTCAAAGATGCAGATGTTATACAAAGAAACAGTTTTTGAAGTTCAAAATGAAAGAAAAGAATGGAAAAAGCCAGCTGTTTAAAGAAAAAAAAGATTTGAATGTTATGGATATCCAAAGATCTTACATATTGCAAAGTTCTTGTTATTGCCCAAATTGTGTGTAATGCCCAAAGTATCAAATATGATACAAACAAAAATTGCATGTAATGCCGAAAGTATCAAATATCATGCAAACAAAAAAACACACTTGCAAATTATTTTTGTTATTTATTTTTTTAGATTTTGTTAAAGGGCCTAATTGAGACTTCAGATTTAAAAAAATAGAATTTTCTGTCCATTATTTCTTGGTTTAGGCATTAAAATCCCTTTTCACCAGACTCTAGATGACCATAGATGTTATTTTGAATCCCTCTTCACCAGACTCTGGATGACCATAGACACTCTTTTGAATCCCTCTTCACCAGACGAGAGGGAGTTAAGTCATTTAGAGACGAGTGACCATCGCAGGAAGTGCATCATAACAAAGGGACGCCAGACCCTCTTGTAACAGCTGTACTCGCTGATACTGCAGACTCGCAAAATTAGTTAGAACATGAGGGAGAAAAACGACAAGTTTCCTCATGCTGCTTCCTTATGTTGGAATGTGCAAAAATGTACAAACAATCAAGAGGATGCCTTCTTGTATTTCTGCAACAGTGATACTGCAAACATGTTGATAGCCTATTGTTGATTTTTATGCTGTAGTGTAAAGCATGTCACACAGTAGCCTAGCCTACAGAAAATGCTCTTTTGAATCCCTCTTCACCAGACTCTGGATGACCATAGACATTCTTTTGAATCCCTCTTCTCCAGACTCTGGTTGACCATAGACGCCTTTTGAATCCTTTTTCACCAGACTCTAGATGACCATAGACATTATTTTGAATCCCTCTTTACCAGACTCTGTTTGACCATAGATGTTCTTTTGAATCCCTCTTCTCCAGACTTGGAATGACCATAGACGCTCTTTTGAATCCGTCCTTACCATATGGATGACCATAGACGCTCTTTTGAATCCGTTCTTACCAGACTCAGGATTACCATAGATGTGCTTTATTTTCAGATGGAAGTCCCACCAGGAAGCCTTCTCTCCAATCACAGGACAGGTCTCCCACGCCCCGCTCAGAGAGGTCGCCCACTGCCCAATCAGAGCGCAGCATTGCCCGGTCCAATCAGGGTGGAGCCAAGAGGAAGGGGTAAGAAGTTGTTAAAGATCATATGGCTGAAGGGGTGTGTGGGTGTGTGTGTGTGGGGGGGGGTGTTGAAGAAGTTAAAGATCATATGGCTGAAGGTGTGTGTGTGGGGGGGGGTTGAAGAAGTTAAAGATCATATGGCTGAAGGTGTGTGTGTGTGTGGGGGGGGGGGGGGGTTGAAGAAGTTAAAGATCATATTACATTACATTACATTACATTACATTTGGCTGACGCTTTTTAGCCAAAGCGACTAACAACATAGTAAACAGTTTAAGTTTTAGAGCAGTTCTCAACAATTTTAGGACAATTTAAAAACATTAGAGTACAGTAAGAATAAGTGCATCAGTGAGTGCTGTTTTTAACAGTTACTTGTCAGTTTGAGATGACTGGTGAGTGCTAGGATCAGTAAGACTTGTTGTAAGTGTTGCTATGAGAGGAGATGTTCTCTAAAGAGCTGGGTCTTCAGGAGTTTTCTGAAAATGGAGAAGGATGTCTCTGCCCTTGTAGGAGCTGGCAGTGTGTTCCACCAACGAGGAACAACAGATGAGAAAAGTTTGGATTGGCTTGAGCGTACCGGTGGTAGAGCTAGACGTCGTTCGTCTGAGGAGCGCAGCGGTCTGGAGGTAGCGTATGTCTGTATGAGGGCATTCAAGTAGGTGGGAGCAGAACCGGAGACTACTTTGTAGGCAAGCGTTAGAGCCTTGAATTTGATGCGGGCCGCCATAGGTAGCCAGTGTAGCTGGATGAGCAGCGGGGGTAACATGTGCCCTTTTGGGTTGGTTGTAGACCAGGCGCGCCGCCGCGTTCTGGATCATCTGAAGTGGTTTCACTGCGCAGGCTGGGAGACCTGTCAGGAGGGCATTGCAGTAGTCGAGTCGTGAGATGACTATTGCCTGAACCAGAAGTTGGGTAGCATCTTGAGTCAAGTAAGTCCTGATTTTCCGTATGTTGTAGAGTGCGAAACGGCATGACCGGGCGACTGAGGCAACATGATCTGAGAAGTTTAGTTGGTTGTCGATAACAACTATTTTTTGCAGTCCTGGTAGGTGAAACAGACAGGGATTCAAATTTGATGTTGATGTCGTGATGTATGGTAGGTTTAGCTGGGAGGACCAGTAGTTCAGTCTTTGAGAGGTTCAGCTGGAGGTGGTGTGACTTCATCCATGTAGCTATGTCTGAGAGGCAATCTGAGATCCGTGCTGAAACCAAGGGGTCATCAGGTGGAAAGGACAGATAGAGCTGTGTGTCGTCTGCATAGCAGTGGTATGAGAAGCCATGCGAACGGATAATCTGTCCCAAGGAGGTGGTGTAGATAGCAAAGAGAAGGGGGCCCAGCACTGAGCACCTGGGGGACCCCTGTGGTGAGATGGTGAGGTGCAGATAGCTGACCAGGCCATGATACGTTAAACGAGCGTCCTGTGAGGTAGGATTCAAACCAGGAGATGGCTGAAGGTGTGTGTGATTGCTGGCTTCATATGGCTGAAGGTGTGTGTGTGTGTGTGTGGGGGGGGGGGGTTGAAGAAGTTAAAGATCATATGGCTGAAGGGGTGTGTGTGTGTGTGGGGTGTGTGGGTTGGTAAGGATTTCATGGATAAACTACAGACATGGAGTTGTGTGTAAGCTCACTCTCAATGTGTGTGTGTGTGTGTGTGTGTGTGTATGTGTATCACAGGAGCAGTGTGGTTGCTGTTGGGTCGTCAGGGTTACCAACAGTGCCAAACAACCAACGAGCCCAATCAGCACAGTCACCCACACACCTTGAAGGCCGTAGAAGGGTGAGACACACTCACACTCAAACACACACACGCACACACACATACATATAAGTAATATACTTATACTTATACTTATACATGTATATTGATATGATGTGTCTGTTGTGTGTGTCTGGTGTGTCTGTATCTGGTGTGTGTGTGTGTGTGTGTGTGTGTGTGTGTGTGTGTGTGCGTCTGGTGTGTGTGTGTGTGTGTGTGTGTGTGTGTGTGTGTGTAGCCTGATGGAGCTGAGAGTGTGTACAGCCTCCGCAGCAGTGAGAGCATCCCTGAGAAGTTGGCTGGGAGGAGTCGGACTGGTTCAGCCACGCCCTCCATCGCCGTCTCCAGAGCCTCGCTCTCATCAGGTATCACCATAGCAACAGCTCTAAAACCTCCCTCCCTCTCTCCCCCTCTCCGCCCGTGTAATTGTGGCATGAATAATTGCTGTGTGATTACCTGCTCATTACTGGATGAAAGTGGGAGTTAGTCTCACTCTCTTACACACACACACACACACACACACACACACACACACACACACACACACACACACACACACACACACACACACACACACTTGAGGTTAAACACACCTGCACCCTCTTTCATAGATAGATAGATAGATACTTATTGATCCCCAGGGGAAATTCAACAGCCAGCATCATGTAACACCAGGCTGTGTGGTCAATATCTGTCTCTCTGGTTGAGGAAGCTTACACAGTGCTCCCAAAGCCTTTGTGAGAATCAGGTAGAGCATACAGATTTCTCCCTCATCTCTCTCTTCTCTCTCCCACTCTATCCCTCTCTCTCTCTCTCCATCTCTGCAGATCACTCACAGACTGTCTGTCTCCCATGCCCTCTCTCCCCCTGCGCCTCTACACTTTTCCATCGTATTATATTCTACACTTTTCCATCGTATTATATTCTACACTTTTCCATCGTATTATATTCTACACTTTTCCATCGTATTATCTTCTACACTTTTCCATCGTATTATATTCTACACTTTTCCATCGTATTATATTCTACACTTTTCCATCGTATTATCTTCTGCAATGTGTTCATCTTTCTATTTTCACACTATTTTCAACTCTATATTTTCTCCTAACCCTCTCCTCACATGTTTTGTCACACACGCACACACACACACAATTTCCTGTGGCCCGCACTAAAACACACTGTGCCATCTTGCAACACTTTCTCTGCCTGTCCTTGGTTCTTTTGATGTGGCATGATTTATGTATATTTGCAAACGCAGCGTTATCAACGCCATGTTCAATCCGCAGAAAGCCCACACTGAGCTCTCCGCTGTACAATTTGCACTGCCTACAACTGAACGGCATGATTCAATCACAAGTTGGACGGAGTCAGCTGATGACATTAAAAGGAATCCAAAGTTTAGCAGTCATGAAATAATACAATACATGATAAGAAGATGTCAACAAGCAGAGAGATAATGCAGAGCAGTATTCTACTCCACTTAAGAAAATACTCCAACTACTTCTAGCGGGTAGGATGATGTGAAAGTGAAATCTAGACATTAGAAAGGCCAATGAAAGTTAAGGTTGCCTCTGGTGCCGGTGCTCTGAATATCGATTCTGTCGTCTTTGAACGTTTCTCTTACTGATGCATTTAACCGCAATTTGATTACACCTGCTTTTAAAAGGAGGAAATATTTCACCGCAAAACAGACGTGCACAATCACGAGCACTCTTTCCACT
>NC_055958.1:38570259-38572759 GCF_018492685.1 Alosa sapidissima | reverse complement strand
GCTTTCTCGCTTGTTTTCTCTTCATATTGAGGTCAATTGGTCTCTCCACTGTGCACTTCATCTGTGCACTTCAGTAGTTTCCACAGACACAAAGGCCACACAAATGTGAATGTGTGGTTATAGTGCTATTTGGTTTGGCAATCTAAAACCTGTGTGTTTTGGTCTAGTGACTAACTCAAATAAAAGCAGCTGTTCTCTGTTTAAACACACAACAGCTGCTCAGTGTGATTTAGTTTCTCTCTGTACACTCACACATAATTGAAGCACACACACACACACACACACACACACACACACACACACACACACACACACACACACACACACAGACAGGTAAGCATTGGCTGAAGGTGTCCCACATACACAAGCACTACACAGAGCACTGAACGCTGAACAGGTGAATGTGCTGTAGACTTTCCAGATACAAATCTGTGTGTGTTAGCCTCTGCATATGCTCTGTGTGTGTTAGCCTCTGCATATGCTCTGTGTGGGTTAGCCTCTGCAAATGCTCTGACGGCTATGTGTGTTAGCCTCTGCATATGCTCTGACGGCTATGTGTGTTAGCCTCTGCACATGCTCTGACGGCCAAACGGTCAATGTCAATTTTATTTATATAGCGCATTTACAGACGGCTTAGCCGCACCAAAGTGCTTCACAATAAAGTGCAATAAATAAATACAGGATGGCCCAAAAACAAAAAGGGATTCAGTTAATTAAGAAATGCAGAAAAAAGAACATTCAAAACTAAACACTGGGGCATAAAGGGAGACACTAGCCAAAGGCAAGTGAAAAGAGGTGGGTCTTTAAAAGGGACTTAAAAACATTCAGAGACTGAGATGAACGGATGTGGAGGGGGAGGCAGTTCCAGAGTCTAGGGGCTGCCACTGAAAAGGCTCTGTCTCCCCCTAGTTTTCAGCCTGGCCCTGGGTTCTTCCAGCCGCAGTTGGTCTGCTGACTGTAGTGCTCTGGAAGGGGAATGGTGGTGGAGAAGATCAGACAGGTAGGTGGGGGCCAGACCATGGAGAGATTTGTACACAGACAAGAGGAGTTTGAAATTGATGCGGTAGCGGATGGGGAGCCAGTGGAGTGAAGCCAGAACTAGGGTGAGTCGGGCGGCTGAGTTCTGAACCAACTGCAGGCGGTGGAGCTGGGATTGATCGATGCCAGTGTAGAGAGCATTACAGTAGTCCAGTTGTGATGTGATGAAGGCATGGATGACTCTCTCAAGATGGCTCTGGGGCAAGTAGGCCTTGGTCTTAGCTAGGGTTCTGAGGTGGAAAAAGCTCTTCCTAACCACTGCACTGACCTGCTGTTCCAACTTGCATACAGCAAGTAAGTAATATATAATCATAAAGCAGATATGAACACTGACTGAGTTTGGCCACAGAAATATCTCTCTTGCGATCTCTGTCTGTAACGTCTGTAGCTCTCTCTAGTGGTGTCTGTCTGTATCGTCTGTAGCTCTCTGTATCGTCTGTAGCTCTCTCTAGTGGTGTCTGTAACTCTCTCTAGTGGTGTCTGTAGCTCTCTAGTGGTGTCTGTAGCTCTCTCTAGTGATGTCTGTAGCTCTCTAGTGGTGTCTGTAGCTCTCTCTAGTGGTGTCTGTAGCTCTCTAGTGGTGTCTGTAGTTCTCTCTAGTGGTGTCTGTAGCTCTCTCTAGTGGTGTCTGTAGCTCTCTAGTGGTGTCTTTTATATAAGTGCATTTGAACCCCATATGTAGCGGTACAATGGTCAGAGATGTTTAACACTCAGGGCTGAGAGTACTGACTCTACTTTGTACTGAGTACTGACTCTACTGAGTACTCACGCTACTGTCTACTGAGTACTGACTCTACTGTGTACTGACTCTACTGTCTACTGAGTACTGACTCTACTGTGTACTGAGTACTCACTCTACTGTGTACTGAGTACTGACTCTACTGTCTACTGAGTACTGACTCTACTGTGTACTGACTCTACTGTCTACTGAGTACTGATTCTACTGTCTACTGAGTACTGACTCTACTGTGTACTGAGTACTCACTCTACTGTGTACTGACTCTACTGTGTGCTGAGTACTGACTCTACTGTGTTCAAGGAGCTGTTCAGTAGCTTATATCCCACTCACGGTCCTGTTTTCTAACACATTTATAACAACACCGCTACCTGCTTGCCTTGAACGCTGCCTTCCCCACTGTTAAGCCGTGTTTTTCTTCTGATGTTTACTGACGACCTTTCTGCTTTTCTCCTGTTGATCTCTGCGTTTCTTCTTTCCTCTTTTTCTCCTCGTGCCTGTCCTTCTCCTCCTCCTTCTCCTCCTCCTTCTCCCTGTGCGCGCCTCCCTCCTGCCTCTAGTCGTCCACTCCGGGCTCGGAGCGAAAGACTTACCTAAACGTGCCCGACTCAGACGCTGAGACTGTGAGTTCTAGTGTGCGTGTAGGTGTACGTGTATGTGTGTATTTGTGATGCTTATTTGTCTACGTATGCATGTATGTATGTTTGAATATATTTGTGTGTGTGT
>NC_055958.1:38540259-38567759 GCF_018492685.1 Alosa sapidissima | reverse complement strand
GTGTTTGTTTGTGCATTAGTTTGTCTGTGTGTGTGTGTGTGTGTGTGTGTGAGAGAGAGAGGACAGTGGGGAGAGGGAGAGAGAGCTGGACAAAGATGATGAGAGTGAGAGTGCCTTTGTGTGTGTGTGAGACAGAGAGAAAGAGAGTGTGTGTAATGTTGCCTTTGTGTGTGTGTGTGAGAGACAGAGATAGAGAGAGTGTGTGTAATGTTGCCTTTGTGTGTGTTGCCTTTTGTCTGTTTGTGAGACAGAGAGAAAGAGAGTGTGTGTAATGTTGCCTTTGTGTGTGTAAGACAGAGAGAAAGAGATTGTGTGTAATGTTGCCTGTTACGGTGTTGGTATTATTGACAGTATTGATCATCTGTAGGTCAGATAAGACAGATTAGACCTTTACATCACCTCCACACCAGACATGAGCAGTAGATTACCAAAAGAGTTTACACACAAGCTACCATCACCTCCACACCAGACATGAGCAGTAGATTACCAAAAGAGTTTACACACAAGCTACCATCACCTCCACACCAGACATGAGCAGTAGATTACCAAAAGAGTTTACACACAAGCTACCATCACCTCCACACCAGACATGAGCAGTAGATTACCAAAAGAGTTTACACACAAGCTACTTAAACAGTCAATACCGTACTGGACATTAATAACAGTTAGGCCAAGGTCAAACAATAGCCAGTCACTGATGCCATATTGTTTAATTATGCAATCTGTATCCAACCAAAATCTGCTGATTTAAAGGCAAAATACAACTGCTTTCCATGTGTGACTTATCAAAAGATGCTAATGATAATTATGATAATTACTGCACAGACGTGTCCTGGACTGCTCACAATAAAAGGCCACTCTAAATGTCTGAAATGCATTCATGTTTGTTCAGTAAATGCTAACCATGTCTGGAATAGACAACTAGGCCTATTAAATCCAGTAGGTTGCTCCATTTAAATGTATGAAGATTTTCAAAGTACCATGGAATCAGTGCTGAAGTGATGCTTCTGAGTGCAGCACCCAGCCTGTCTGGATCACCTACAGGGAAACTGTAGAAGAAGTGTTAATTCAAATTTGTGTTTAACAAATAAATGGCATCAATAAGAGTTTCAAACGTCAGTTATAACTAACACCAGTTATGGTGACTAGCTCCATGTTCAAAGTATACAGTCAGTGGTTCATAGCGGTTCTCAATTTTACCACAGCTAGCCGACAACAAGTCGTTAAGGCTTCGGCTGAAGTTATCATCTGAACGCACGTTTTTTTATCTTAAATGTGACAAACCGAAGACTGTATAAATTGACAACGGACTAAGCATTCCCACAGAGAGTATTTACAAAAGGTTTTTTGACGAGAACACATGCTTTGTTGCCCCAGTATGTTTGTGAACTAACGTTACAGCTGTCTGATCAGTGTCTGAACTCACAACGGGAGTCCAATGGTTTTCACTAACGTTAACTTTATTCAAGTTAACTAAATTTATGTGTGTGCTTCAGCCATTTAGTCATCATTTTCAACATTAACTTATTTTGAGACGATTTGACGCTAACGTACAGTGCCCACTAAAGTGTCGGCTGGTAGGCTTCAGTTAATAGCAGAGCAACCCATTTTATGTCAGATATTTGAATAAAGATATAAAGATGTTCAGAAAGGATGTGTGGTGTGTAGGATCACGGCTGAGACGTCAAAATTTCAGGGTTTCCACTCAGCTGGCAACAACTAACTCATAAAACTACCAAAAAGTACAATAAAAGTCCATGGGACCAGGATTTAAAAACATGTATTTACGCTGTGAAACGGACATTTTAACATGGGAGTCTATGGACATTTGCTCGCTTTTGGGACCAGTCCCTAGCGGATTTTCGATGTATTGCAGTTTTTCGAACTTCCGGATGGGCTTCATTGTTCAGATGAGAATGTTGCCGCTTGGTTTACTCGCGTTGTCGTTGTCTTTATATTAAAATTAGTTGGATGATCTGAAACATTTAAGTGTGAAAAATATGCAAAGAGAAGAGGGGAGAGGGCAAATACTTTTTCACAACACTGTACAGAGTGTATGCACAATCTACCTAAACACAGTCAGTACAGTGCCAGACATGAGCAGAGTGTATGCGCAATCTACCTAAACACAGTCAATACAGTGCCAGACATGAGCAGAGTGTATGCGCAATCTACCTAAACACAGTCAATACAGTGCCAGACATGAGCAGAGTGTATGCACAATCTACCTAAACACAGTCAATACAGTGCCAGACATGAGCAACACTGTACAGAGTGTATGCACAATCTACCTAAACACAGTCAATGCCACAGTGCCAGACATGAGCAGTAGATTACCTACACAACAGGCTTCACCAGAAGGACTTCTTAACCTAACCTATTCTGTTCATTTGTGTGTGTGTGTGTGTGTGTGTGCGTGTGTGTGTGTGTGTGTGTGTGCGTGTAGCTTGAGAGTAGTGCTGAGTCCATGTTGCAGTATAAGGGGGAGCTGACCGTGGTTCTGAAGTACATCCCTGCAGAGAAGAACCTCTCACTTCCCCTGGACCAGGTCCAAGGTAAACCGCTCTTAAAACACACCATTCTACACGAGGGTCCAACCGCTCATAAAACACACCATTCTACACGAGGGTCCAACCGCTCTTAAAACACACCATTCTACACGAGGGTCCAACCGCTCTTAAAACACACCATTCTACACGAGGGTCCAACCGCTCTTAAAACACACCATTCTACACGAGGGTCCAACCGCTTTTTAAAACGCACCATTTGACACAAAAGTTAGATTTTATTGTTGAGTGTGAATGCATGGTTACAAAATTAGATATAAAACTGTGGGTAGAGTTTTCAATTAATGAGATGTTTTTTTTTTCTGTTTTGTTAATGTTTGCATCCCTGCATCATGGCTGTGTGTGTGTGTGTGTGTGTGTGTGTGTGTGTGTGTGTGTGTGTGGTGCTCCTCAGTGGTGAAGAAGGGCTTTCTGAAGGGAAAGAAGAAGAAGATCACTCTGCCCAAGGGAGGGAGGGTGGAGCTGTTGGTCAAAGAAGCCAAGAACCTCACAGCCGTCAAAGGAGGCTCCTCAGACCCCTTCGTCAAAGGGTCAGCACACACACACACACACACACACACATACACACACATATATATATGCACACACACCAAACATCACACACTCACTTACACACACACACACACACACACACACACACACACACACACACACACACACACATATATATGCACATACAAACCACACATTCATACAGACATACTCACACACGCATACATACCTATTTTTTACAGTCTATGATACATACACACACCAGAGAGAGAGAGAGAGATACTGTAGACACAGAGAGAAAAGGATATAGGAGATGTCTGTAAACGTGTCTGTTAAACTTTGTGTGTGTGTGTGCGTGCGTGCGTGCGTGCGTGCGTGTGTGTGTATTTGTGTGTGTGTGTGTGTGCGTGTGTGCGTGTGTGTGTGTGTGTGTGTGTGTGCGTGCGTGTGTGCGTGCGTGCGTGTGTATTTGTGTGTGTGTGTGTGTGCGTGTGTGCGTGTGTGTGTGTGTGTGTGCGCATGCGTCTTTAGCTACCTCTTGCCGGACAACCGTAAGAGCACTAAGCACAAAACGTCTGTGATGCGGGGGACAGTGAGCCCGCGCTGGAACCACACGTTTACCTACTGCGGCCTGCAGCCCTCCGACCTGGACAGTGTGTGTCTGGAGCTGACCATCTGGGACAAGGAGCCGCTCGCCAGCAACGTCTTCCTGGGAGGCGTCCGCCTGGGCGCAGGCACCGGTGAATGCATGCACGCACGCACGCACACACACACACACTCGCACTCACAGCAACGTCTTCCTGGGAGGCGTTCGCCTGGGCGCAGGCACCGGTAAATACGCATGCACGCAACAACAACCACAACACATTACATTTGTGTAACACTTAATGTATGTACACAAAGTGCTTTTGAAAATACACGCACGCACGCACGCATGCACGCAACAACAACCACAACACATTACATTTGTGTAACACTTAATGTATGTACACAAAGTGCTTTTGAAAATACACACACACACACACACACACACACACACACACACACATTGACACACACTTCATAAGGACTTCATAATTTCCGTCTTATTGACTGGGAATGCAAGTAAATGTCCCCCATGTCTACACCCTTCAGCAACTGCCCATTGAACCCCTCAGCAAGCCGTCAATGCTGGAGCTGAACTGGCCCCTGAGCAACTGGACGTTGCATAATTGCCTATCGAATAACTTCATAATAATAATAATAATAATAAAGCTTTATTTGTATAGCACCTTTCATACACAGAATGCAGCTCAAAGTGCTTTACATTTGAAGCATGTAACACAATAGTAGTCAGTCAGTCATTATCAATCACTTTTCTTTGCTTTTTATGATATGCTCAGCAACATATCAAAAATATAGAAAATGACGTCATAAGACTGGCAGCCTTAACCCTCTTACCCCCCACAAGCACGCCATATGGCAACTGTGGCAAGGAAAAACTCCCATATTCCAGGAAGAAACCTTGAGCAGAACCTGACTTAATAGGGGGAGCCCATCTGCTTCTGGCTGGCTGCGCCCTCCAATAGTAGCAGATGTAGAATAATCTGAAAATGTAGTCTACAGGATAAGATGAGTTAACTAAAAGCTTTCCTGTACAGGTATGTTTTCAGATCTTTTTTAAAAATATTTACTGAACTCGCCTGCTTGATGTACAGAGGCAGGGTGTTCCATAGTTTGGGGGCATAATGGATAAACGCAGCTTCTCCACTTTGTTTGTGGAGCACTTTGGGTACGATTAAAAGATTAGAATTGGATGATCTAAGTTTCCTTTGTGGTTGATAAGATATTAAAAGCTCAGAGATATATGAAGGTGCTATGCCATTCAGAGCTTTGTAAGTAATTAACATAACCTTAAAATCAATTCTATAGGAAATAGGGAGCCAGTGCAGTTCAGCCAACACAGGGGTGATGTGTTCTCTCTTCTTAGTCTTAGTTAAAAGTCTAGCCGCAGAGTTCTGTATGAGTGCCAATTTCTTTAGATGTTTTTTGGGAAGACCAGTGAAAAGTGCATTGCAGTAGTCTAACCTGCTAGTGATAAAGGCGTGAATTAGTTTTTCTGCATCTTGTTGAGTTAAAAAGGGCCGCACTTTGGCAATGTTTCTCAAGTGGAAATAGGCTGTCTGAGTAACTTTACTGATATGGGGCTTAAAACTTAACTCTGCATCTAAGATGACACCGAGGCTTGTTACTTTTGGTTTGACCTGGTGTGCCAAGTTCCCCAGATTACTAAGAATAATATCTCGCTTTAGTTTTGGTCCAACCAGAAGTACCTCTGTTTTGTCATCATTTAGTTTCAAAAAGTTTTTGCTCATCCACTGATTAATGGAGGTTAGGCATGCAGTGAGGGAGCAAAGGCCATCTGGGTTAGTTGGCTCAACAGAAAGATACAATTGGGTATCATCTGCGTAGCTGTGGAAGTTTACATTATGTTGACTTATGACGTTTCCCAATGGAAGCATATATAGAGAAAATAGCAGGGGACCAAGGCAGCTCCCCTGGGCCACACCAAAAGGCAAGTCATGTTTTTCAGATACATGATCTCCTAGACTGATATAAAAATCTCTGCCAGTAATGTAGGTTTGAAACCAGTTTAGAGCATTATCAGAGAGACCCACCCACTTCGCAAGGCGGTGAATTAGGATGCTATGATCAATGGTGTCAAATGCCGCACTCAAATCCAGAAGAATAAGGATTGAGACTTTGTTTGAGTCGGTAGCTAGTCTGAGATCATTGACTATTTTTACTAGAGCCGTTTCTGTGCTGTGATTTGATCTAAAACCTGATTGGAATTTTTCAAGGATACTGTTTTCGTTGAGGAAGGTATTTAACTGGTTACAAACAACTTTTTCAAGTACTTTGCTCAAAAACGATAGATTTGATATAGGCCTGTAGTTGCTCAGATTGGTATGGTCAAGATTTGACTTTTTAAGTAAAGGTTTCACAACAGCGGTTTTAAAAGCAGTTGGAAATATACCTGTTTCTAATGAGGTATTTATTACCTTGAGAAAAAAGGGAGCTAAGCCATCATATACTCTTTTGAGGAATGTAGTAGGGATTGGATCTAAAACACATGTTGAGGAGCCGGTTTGAGTTATAATTTTACCAAGCTCAGATTGAGTAATAGTGCTAAAGGACCTTAATTTTGGGGGGCTGTTTTTGGGTGTACTATCAAACATATTACTTGTGTTACCAATAGCCTCCCTTATAGAAATGACTTTGTTTTTGAAGAAGTCTGCAAATTCTTCGCATCTTAGAGAGGATGCCTGACTGAGTGTATCAAAAGGTGTTTGATGCAATAGCCTATCAATGGTAGAGAACAACACCCTAGAGTTTCCACTGTTTTCAGCAATTACCTTAGAGAAGTGGTTCCTCCTCTCATTCCGAATAGCTCTATTATAATTTGCAATTTTTTCTTTTAGAATGGCACGGTGAACCTGTAACTTAGTTTTTCTCCATGTTCTCTCAGCTTTCCTACATGATCTTTTTAGATCATGGATATTTTCGTTCATCCAAGGTGTCAGTTTGCTACAGGGCCTTTTTTTAGTCTTTAAGGGTGCCACTTCAGTGTAATTGGCTGCTGAACAGAAGACTGAATGACCAATCAGAATTTAATATTTCTCTGGAGTCATGTATAACAGTGCAGATTACTGATCAGTTTAAAAACCCACAGCTGTGTGTGTGTGTGTGTGTGTGTGTCTGTGTCTGTGTCTGTGTCTCTCTGTTTGTATGCATGTGGGTGTGTGTGTGTGTGTGTGTGTGTGTGCATGTGCATGCACGTGTGTGTGTGTCTGTATGCATGTGGGTGCATGTTGGTGTGTGTGTGTGTGTGTGTGCACGTGCACGTGTGTGTGTGTGTGTCTGTATGCATGTGGGTGCATGTTAGTGTGTGCATCATTGTGTGTGTGTGCTTGTGCGTATGCATGTGTGTGTGCTTATGTGTGTGTGTGTGTGTGTGTGTGCATGTGTCACTACAGGGCTGTGCAGAAGCACTTGAGATAAAAGACCCAAGATGTTTAATTCATGCAGTCACTGCGTTCTTCTCATCTCATCTCTCCATCTCTCTATCTCTACCTCATCATCTCTCCCTCTCCTCCTCTCTGCTTCTTACACACACCCACACTCTTTCACTGTCTTTCCTCCCCTCCTCTCACACACACACACCCATAGCGTGTCTACTGTACGTCTCCCTCCTATCCTCTCCTCCTCTCACCACCCCCCTCCCTCTCTCACACGTTCTATATCTCCCTCTCTCACACACACACGTTCTATATCTCTCACACTCTCACAGACGTTCTATATCTCTCCCTCTCTCTCTCACACGTTCTATATCTCCCTCTCTCTCTCACACGTTCTATATCTCTCAATCTCTCACACGTTCTTTATCTCCCTCTCTCACACACACGTTCTATATCTCTCAATCTCTTACAGATGTTCTATATCTCCCTCTCACACACGTTTTATATCTCTTAATCTCTCACAGATGTTCTATATCTCCCTCTCACACACGTTCTATATCTCTCAATCTCTCACAGATGTTCTATATCTCCCTCCCTCTCTCACACGTTCTATATCTCTCCCTCTCTCACATCTCTGTCCATATGCGTTACCATGGCATTAATTCTGTCTATATGCGTTACCATGGCATTAATTCTGTCTATATGCGATACCATGGCATTAGTTCTGTCTATATGCGTTACCATGGCATTAGTTCTGTATCTTTCATTCTCCTTCAGCTCTCATCGTCTACCTTTCTCTCCTCAAGCCCTCTCTGCCTCTCAAACACATCTGTGCTTTCTTGCCATGACAAAATGTGCAAAAATAATCTCTTTCTCCCTCTCTCTCTCCATCTCCCCCTCTACCCCTCTCTCCCTCCATCATCCCTCTCTCTCTCCATCTCCCCCTCCCGTATCCCCCTCTCTCTCCATCTCCCCCTCCCGTATCCCTCTCTCTCTCTCCATTTCCCCCTCTCTCCCTCCCTCATCCCTCCCTCTCTCCCTCCATCTCCCCCTCATCCCTCTCTCTCTCTCTCCCTCCCTCGTCCCTCTCTCTCCATCTCCCCCTCTCCCTCATCCTTCTCTCTCTCCATCTCCCCTTCTCTCCCTCCCTCACCCCTCTCTCTCTCTGTCTGTAGGTCTGAGTTATGGGAATGAGGTGGACTGGATGGACTCGTTTGGGGAGGAGCAGCGGCTATGGCAACGCATGATTGACAACCCTGAGGTCCCTCAGGAGTGCACTCTAATGCTACGCTCCAGCATGGCCAGGAGGAGCACCTGAGAGAGAGAGAGAGAGAGGAGGGGGGGGAGGGGATATGTGTGTGTGTGTGTGTCAGAGAGATGGAGGGAGAGATATTCTTCTGCAATATTTGGCCAAACCCACCATTTATCCATGCATCCCATTAAAGTGACCTTAAACATGCCCCCCCCCCACTCTCTCTCTCTCTCTCTCTCACACACACACACACACACACACACCTGCAGTCATGCAGAAAATGGCACAAATCATGTCAAATCATATTATGTAAATAGATTCATCATAAGTGTTGGGAATGAACTGTTAAAACAAACTGTTTACTGTCAAAGGAATACTGCTAGTCTCTCTAGGCTTCTTCTCCAAACAGCACAGCTAGACTTTATTTGGAGCATACATACACACACACACACACACAGACACAGACACACACACACACACACACACACACACTGTCAGGATACCCACAGACTCAGGTCAACAGGATCAGTTCAGGCATCAAAGCTGTATTTATTAGCAGAATACGTGTCTCAGTCAAAACTCACAGAAGATCAATCCCAAAATGAACAAGGTAAATGAGAAGCCTCCAAAAACACAGAAGATCCAGAAACAGCATAAACGGAAATCCAAAAAGAGTCCTTGAAGAATGTTCAAACGCACAGAGGAACTGACTTAACTTAGGGAGAGAAAAGTCCAGGATCAAGGGTAGAGAGCACTGTGTGACGGCCAAGGGTACAGATCTGAGTCTCTGGAACAGCGACGAGGACAGACAGGTAGCCAAGGTCTCAGCTGCTTAAAAAGTGTTTCAGTGTGATTACCCACAGGTGTGGGTAATCAGTACTCAGGGGAGAATGATTGAGTGGTTGCCGGCGATTGAGGAGTGGGTGTGGCTGAGGCAGAACCTGGCATGGCTGTGACACACACACACACACACATACACACACACACACATCAAGCACAAAAAAATGTATTAAAGAGGAAGGCACAAGCCAAGGAACCACATAAGAGAGAAACCGCACAACCAAACACAACCTGCCATTAAAGTATAAGGGTTTGCACCCACACACACACACTCACTCACACACACACACACAGATAAGCACAACCATATTAGCACACACTGTGTGTGTGGTGAGAAATGCCCTTAGTCAGAAGAAAATTAGACAGACAGAGAATGAGACTAAAAGAAAGTATCTGTGTCTCAGCATCCTGTTAGTGTGAGACATGAGGTGGGTTGAGGCCGCTGTGTCACTGTTAGTGTGAGACATGAGGTGGGTTGAGGCCGCTGTGTCACTGTTAGTGTGAGACATGAGGTGGGTTGAGACTGCTGTGTCACTGTTAGTGTGAGACATGAGCTGGGTTGAGACTGCTGTGTCACTGTTAGTGTGAGACATGAGGTGGGTTGAGACCGCTGTGTCACTGTTAGTGTGAGACATGAGGTGGGTTGAGACTGCTGTGTCACTGTTAGTGTGAGACATGAGCTGGGTTGAGACTGCTGTGTCACTGTTAGTGTGAGACATGAGGTGGGTTGAGACCGCTGTGTCACTGTTAGTGTGAGACATGAGGTGGGTTGAGACTGCTGTGTCACTGTTAGTGTGAGACATGAGGTGGGTTGAGGCCGCTGTGTCACTGTTAGTGTGAGACATGAGGTGGGTTGAGGCCGCTGTGTCACTGTGATTCATGTAGGCTGCTGTTCCGCTGTGTGTGTGTGTGTGTGTATGTGTGTGTGTGTGAGAGTTTTCTGTGTTAACATGTCTCTGTGCTACAAGTCTCCTAGACTAGAGAGCAACGTAGCTGAAGTTGCTTTGTGCAGAAATGATAAACATCTAATCAGGGCATACCCCCCCCCCCCCCCCCCAACACACACACACATTCAAGAGGTAGCATACACACACACACACACAACCACACACAGAGAGACCTGGAAATAGCTACTCTTTTACCCACCTACTACAAATTCATATGATCTTTAGCTCATAGAAGCATCATGGGAGGACATGACACCTCTATGAGCTGCTACTACACACACACACAGAAAGAGAAGCACACATCTCATCCAAAGCTCCCAGTCCACAGTTGATTCCCTACCAAAATGCGCTATACTTTTGTGTGTGTGTGTGTGTGTGTGTGTGTGTGTGTGTGTGTGTGTGTGTCTGAGTAGGCAGATGTTTGTGTGTGTACGTGAGAGTAAAAGAGAGTGTATCTGAGTAAGGATATGTTTGTGTGTGTGTATCTGAGTAGGGATGTGTGTGTGTGTGTATCTGTGTGTCTGTGTCTGTCTGAGTGTGTGTGTGTGTGTGTCTGTGTCTGAGTAAGGATATGTTTGTGTGTGTGTATCTGAGTAGGGGTGTGTGTGTGTGTGTGTGTGTGTGTGTGTATCTGTGTGTGTGTGTGTGTGTCTGTGTCTGAGTAAGGAGATGTTTGTGTGTGTGTATCTGAGTAGGGATGTGTGTGTGTGTGTGTGTGTGTGTGTGTGTGTGTGTGTGTGTATCTGTGTGTCTGTGTCTGTCTGAGTGTGTGTGTGTGTCTGTGTCTGAGTAAGGATATGTTTGTGTGTGTGTATCTGAGTAGGGATGTGTGTGTGTGTGTGTGTGTGTGTGTGTGTCTCTCTGTGTGTGTGTGTCTGTGTGTCTGTGTCTGAGTAAGGATATGTTTGTGTGTGTGTATCTGAATAGGGGTGCGTGCATGCGTGTGTGCACGTGTGTGTGTGTTGTAAGCGTCAGCTGCATGTTTCTTCAGACTAATGAGTTTGCTGTCTCAGCCTGTTATACTTGTGTGTCATCAATCTCATATTAAAGCTCGTGGAAACACACACACTCACTGCCACTGCCTCTTTGTTCCTACCGCACTCTGTGTCAGAGAGAGAGAGAGAGAGAGAGAGAGAGAGAGAGACTGTTGTTCGAGTGTGTAGTGTGTCTGTGTACTAGAGCTAGTAGTGACATTTAGTGTGTGTGTGTGTGTGTGTATGTGTGTGAGGGAGAGACAGACATAGAGAGAATCTGTCATTCAATCTATTGTGTGTAACAGTGTGTTTCTGTGCATTAGTAAGGGTTGTGTGTTGCTGTGTGCGTGTGATTAGGTTACAGCGGAGTAGTGATATAAGTGTGTTTCAGTATTGTGCTGCTGTGTGTGTATGTGTGTGTGAGCCTCAGATAAGGCTATTATCTCTTATTATCTCATAGGATATTATCTCATTCATTATCTGTGTGTGTGTGTGTGTGTGATGGATCTGTTGCTATCAGAGTCTGTTCCTGTTCCGACTGTGGTCGCCTGAGTGCCACAACAACAAGCTCCGCTTTGTTTATGGAACCAGAACAATGCACACAAAACACACACACACACAACCTCACACAGATCTGACATAGACACTTGTCTTATACACACAAAACTGTGTGTAAAATATGAATTGACACAAAACACACACAGACGCAGTGTGGGCAGTTATCAGCCAGCTATTTTAGGCACAACACCAAGCTAGAGATCATAACACACTGTGCTAGTGTAAGGCTTCACCAAGCTAGAGATCATAACACACTGTGGTAGTGTAAGGCTTCACCAAGCTAGAGATCATAACACACTGTGCTAGTGTAAGGCTTCACCAAGCTAGAGATCATAACACACTGTGGTAGTGTAAGGCTTCACCAAGCTAGAGATCATAACACACTGTGCTAGTGTAAGGCTTCACCAAGCTAGAGATCATAACACACTGTGGTAGTGTAAGGCTTCACCAAGCTAGAGATCATAACACACTGTGCTAGTGTAAGGCTTCACCAAGCTAGAGATCATAACACACTGTGCTAGTGTAAGGCTTCACCAGGCTAGAGATCATAACACGATTGGCACGACGCTTTCACAACATACCACATGACTGCCATGATGTATTCACAGGTCGATTTTTAGTGGTGGAAGGGGAGGAATATGAAGACGACGGCCATATTGGCATTACAAACTAACACCATACATTTCTATGGAGAATTGTTTGAGTGACGTGTCTCCTCATTAGAAAGTCTCTGACTAAACCCTTCAGCAGCAGACAGGTCAGAGGTCACAGGTGAGCAGGTATGAGCCAGGAGGGGGCGCTGTGTACACAGCTGAGTAGCCCATGTGGTCAGAGGTGAACTGGTGCATGTGTAAAGACAGGACTGCTGTCTGGTCAGTGGGATCAGCCCAGAGGTGCAATAATGTCTGACTGCAGAGCCACCCACAGCCACTGTTTTACCACAGCGATTTCACCACTAAATTCAACGCATGGTTTATCCAGAATTTGTTTGCCTTAGTGATTATCACCACGGAAATAAATTCCAACTTCATTTCTTATTTTTTTAATGTATTTTTTTTATTTTTTAATGTAATTGCCAGGTGTAGGTACATTTAAATACATTAAATTGTCTTCACTAAACAGAGGATATTTAGACATTTAAGTACAGAGGACATCAAGTCAAATAAGAGCAGCAAGAAAATACTAACTCTTTTTTTTTACAGTGAAAAGCATCTCGAAGACCACTGCACCACACCTACGTTAGCAAAAACTAGAAACCAGGCAGGCCAGAGGTCAAAGGTGAGCAGGGACACAGTTTCCACTAGGGGGCGCTGTCTGCAGACTGGTGTGTTAGGCAAGCAGGCAAGAGGTGAAGGGTGAGCTAGTGTGTGCTTCATATCAGATGCACTCTGTCCACTAGGGGGCACTGTCTGCAGACTGGTGTATTAGGCAGGCAGGTCAGAAGCAGAGATGTAAAAGTCCGGCTTCAGAAAGTAAAAGTCCTGCCGTGTATTGGTTCTACCTGTGCGCTTAACACAGGTGATTTCACTAATTACCTGATCGACCTGGCTTAAGAGCAGTGCTAATTAGAATCAGCTGATTAAGTGAATGGTTGGAACAAAAATGTGGCAGGACTGTTACTTTGTCAAGCAGGACTTACACCTCTGGCCAGAAGTCAAGTGTGAGCAGGGCCGCTGTTCAGTCCAGTAGAGGGTGTAGTTTCCACTAGGGGGAGCTGTTTCCAGTAGAGGGTGTAGTTTCCACTAGGGGGAGCTGTTTCCTGTAGCTGTCTGGTCACTAGGGGTCCAGTAGGGAGTACACAGGCTCCTGGGCTGCAGAGGGGGCTGGAGGCTGCAGCAGGGAGTAGGCATAGACAGTAAAAGATATGGACAGAGTCATCACGTAGACGTCAATCGAGGCGGGTGAAGCAAATTTCAACCGTTTCCTGTTGGTCGACGAGGCTTTCTTCGCAGGCTCACGGGACGTAAATGTAACGTAGGCACGTAGTCTGACTTGTGTAACTCTTGTGATAGCTGCACCGAGAGATTGGGTATGTAGGCCCTTACTTCGTTACCACCACATCTACATTACTGTTCTAAATGTCCTAGTTGTTCGTAGATAAATGTGATTTCATATAAACAGCACTCGCCACATTCATAGCCTACTGTCTATCCATCAAAACTTCGCTGAAATGTTGTGGTCCGATGCTTTGTCCTTATCCAGAGAATGCGGTTATTTTGCTCCTGTGCGACGCTTGCACCCGCTCTGGTCGCATGCTCATTACGTAAATTACGTCACGTTAGCATTGATTTCGGAAAAAAGTTTATTACTCAGCCGGTAAGTCAGTTACAAGGTTATGACGCCAATCACACAATGTTGTATTACTCCGAAAATAGAAAAAGTTCATATAAAGGCTTAAAAAGCTTCAGCTGTAACGTTATTTGATGTCAAAGTGGCGCCAAATTGAATGGGGTTCAATGGGATGGCTAGGTGAACTGGTCTACTATTTAGCCTCAGATCCGCCATAGTGTCTATGCTCTCCGAACGTTCGCCTGCCCCCTTGGGAGTAGGTGGCAGCTGATGCCTCTTCCTGGTAGAGCTGCACTGAGTGGAGGCTGGACACATCCTCATAGACCAGCGGTTCCCAAACTGTTTTCCTCTGTACCACTGACTCGGCTCGCTTACCCCCACCATCCATCACATAAAAACATAACACATTCTATCGATGCATTCCAGGCATCATGTTTAATTAGCCGCCAAACATGATATGAACAAATAACAAAATCAAAATGTGCAACTGGTCTATGAGCTCTCACACTAAAAAACAGTGTGGAGAACAACATTGTGAAACACAAAGAGAACATAGGCTTAAGATTTTAAAAAATAATAATTTTTAACATCTTTCCGACATTGCCCTTTTCATCTTGCGTACCCCCTAGTGGAAGCTCACATACCACCGGTGGTGTACATACCACAGTTTGGGAATCCCTGTCATACACTAAGACGGCGCCCTCTACTGTCTGGACAGGGAACAACATCAAGGAGTCAATCAGGATTCAATCAAACAAAGTTACCAGTGAGTAGTGTACCACTAGCATCACCAACTCTCCATATTAAATGAGTGTATCATTAAAATGAGATCAAAATAAAGTTGCTGCTTTAATGTCAAAGAACTAATTATTGTTGCTTTTACAGTGTCAAAAAAGAGTTGCAAAACATATTCCAACACGTATACAATTCAAAGTATAAACTCAGTATTAAAATGTGTCTACATGAAGGTGTGTGTCACCTGCACCTGATGAGCCTGAAGACAGGTGTGCAGACAGACACGATAATGCAGGAACTACAACACAGCAAAAAGAACAACATACACACATGAAGTTATAAAAGTTTATATCATTTGTTAATGTACTTCACAGTGGGAGGTACAGTACAGTATTGCCACATCCCATATCAGCAGGGAGAATCTGTTCATGTCTTACGCTGCTCATGATCTGATGGACGTCTGTCTTTAGTTCTGCATCTGCACTGAATCACCACAAACACCAGCACACAGGAAACCAGCAGGACAGAATTAACCGCCAGGATTATAGCAGCATGACTGACACCGTCCACTTCTGCAGAAACCAACAGAAGAGAAGGTCACCTACGCGTGCTCATTTTCTCAGCTTGATCAACAATTAAACGTTAGCCAGGTAACATCAACGACAGTTCAGCTGTTCTGAGATGTTGTTGAGGGATGAGGACTGATATTACAGTAATAAACAATTAAAGGGGATCTGGGAGTTCCCCTCTAAACTTGTCAAATCATCACACTGAGTACAAGTGCAGAATATGTTGCACAACTCTCACCCTGATGTCCTTCTGTGATGATGAGTAGAATCTTTGTTAATGTGTCTTTGCCCCACTGGTCCAGTCCGCAGTAATAAGTCCCACTGTCCTTTAAGGTCACGCGCCTGATGGTGACGGTGAAGAAAGGTCCAGATGGGTTATCATGAAGGGAATATCTCGTTTCATTTTGAGCATTCTTAGATGGAACTAGAACATCTTCAGTGTTGCAGGGATCACGGCAGAAGTACTTTGGTGTCCTTTCATGTGCTTTTGGATATGGACACTGAATGGCCACATCTTCTCCAGCAGTCCCGGACACCACTATTGACTCTGCCCTGATGAAAACTTCAAACACCTCTGAAACTAGGACACAAGATAATTTGCACGTTAATGTTGAACCTGAGAGTTGAAGTGGTAACTGATTTAATTGGTGTTATAGAGGTAGGCTATGATACCAAATGTTGAAGTGAAAGTTACCATGAATACACAAATATATGTGTCCAAACAGATTGCTAACTATATAATTTCTTTGTCAAATTTTAACATTACACACATTATTACACAGAAATAAGTGAAAAGTAGACATAATGACACATAGACTTACCGAGGAGGAGAAATGAGAGAGAGTGCATCACCACAGTGTGTGTGTTCATGTTGGATTCTCAGCTTGACTGATGACCTCAGACCTGCCCATGATTCTGTACCCACACAAACAAACATACACACATACACATTCAAATACACACAAAAAACTTTGTTTTGCTTTGCACACACACACACACACACACACACACACACTTACACACTTACACACACACACACACACCCAACCACACACACACACACTTACACACACACACACACACACACCCAACCACACACACACACACACACACAACTCTAGTGGTTTTCTTCTCTTAACACCTTTGTTTAAACAGGAAATGAATATCTTTTTAGAGCAGGGCTGTAGTCACCATACACAAAAATGTCCCCCCCAATATTCGGACATAGAAAAATAAATTAAAAAAAAAAGAAATGGTTGTTGCATCTTGCATGTTACATTTAGATGCGCACTCAATCGCGCATCCATGCAGGCAAAACATAGCACTCAAATGTTTTTAAAATATATATTTAGGAGACAAATGGAGTCATACCACAGGTCTATGTCCAGGGATGGATTATTGAATGAATAATACTGGGCCCAAGAGCTCAGAAGGAACTATGACTGAACTACCAGTACATAAAAAAAAACCTGTGGTTAACTGAGCAGGAAGTCCTATACATTTGAGTTGGTACGACTAACTGAGCAGGAAGTCCCATACATTTGGGTTGGTACGACTAACTGACCTTCCCACTGCCTGCTGCACAAAGTGAGTTTGAGTCTGGTTGTACCAGGGTACATGTCAACTGCAATTGCGAGAGTGATGGTGTTCACTTACAGTTTTTCCAATTGCTAAAACACAATTTTGCAAACTAGGCTGGTTTTATCAAAATTCACACACAATTCACAAAACCACACACTCAAACTGCAGAGTACCTCATATATCCTACAAAAAGAAGCACTGCAACCAAAACTACATATAGCATTATCAAAATCAAACTTTTGCACCACATGGCACACACTTCATTTATATTACCAGATTTGTGTCTAACCAACTACACACTGTTGGGCATAATGAAAAGCACTCTCATCTTTTGCCATAATACTAAAATAGTTCAAATTGTAGAAAATTCTTCAGATTGTTCGCATGCACAGACATATTTGCAGATACATACACATGCTGTTAAAACATTTTGCATTTTTCACCAAACAAGTCAGTGCAACATATGCACATATATTGGCCAACTAGCTCATGTAGTGTCATTTTCAATGGCAGTGTTTTGAAATGGCAAACGTGACTTTATGTCAGATTGTTGTGTCTTATGCAGAGATCTGTGTTCAGTGCATTTTAAAAGTGGCATTTTGAATTGCAAAATGTGTGTAAAGCAGAAAACGTGTTTAGCCTTTTGAAGACTTGAGAAGAGGTTTTGCTTTCTGTGTGTCAGTTTAACCACATAGATCTCAATACAAATTTCAAGTTTTTGCCTGAAATTGCACTGTGTCTATTTACAAGGGCATTGTTCCCACCTCTTTTGGGGCCTACCATCAAATGTTGGACCTCTATAGAAAGCTCAGAACCTGTCTGAGGAAACAGTCAAAATAACTGTGTGATGTACTCACACAGAGCTACAGAGGCTAGAATATAGTTTTTTCTTTCTGCCGGATTACAAGCGTCTCTGAACTGAACACATTTCAGCCCTCTGGGTCACTTGATATCCCTTAGAAACACAACTGAGCCCTAGCACCAGGCCTTGTGAGGCTGTGTGCAAAAGTAGATCAATATAGAATGAAAATATGAGTGCTTTAGACCATTATTTGCCAAGGTATGCTCATGCGTTTTGTAAAATGCCTATGGAAACTCCCCATAGGACCTTTTGTTATCCAAAATGCATACTGACACTCAAATGCTTACTGCACATGAACCCCTTTGTGTAGAAGCATAATCCTGGTCTCAAATGAAAGGTAACACTTTGAGGTTTCCTGTGGACTATTTAGATTGTATGTCAGGTGTTCTGATATAGACTGACTACACAAAGTATGGAATAATTACAAAAAAGTCTCTATTTTTGCATTTACTTTGTTGGTTCAATGAGTGTGTATAAGATAAACTATACATCTGTACAACTAATACAGGATAATACAACATGAAGATTCAATTTCTATGTATCTTGTGAATATTTCAGTATCCAATATGTTGCATCTACTTATGGTGCTGCAGCTACACTGCAGCCAGAAGTCAGGGTAGCACCAAAAGCGGAGGAGGGGGAGGGGGGCATTTTGGATCAAATTTAATTGAGACATAATAAAATTAATCTGAAAATGTAAAGCTCTATACAGATTGTACATGAAAAAAGTTGGGAATCCAAAGTCATTTTTGGATTCCCAAGAGCCAAAGCTTTGAAATGGTGTATAACATTACTATGCTACATAGCAATATGGTGCATACAATTGATTTAGAATGTTGGGGGAGGTGGGGGGAGGGGGTAACTGTCCTGCCGGCAGGTCATGATAATTGTGCTATGCCTGTCATTTTAGTGTGTTAGCAATTGGAAAAAACTGTAAGACACTCACACACACACACACTGAACTCATCTTTCATTGCATGTGTGAGTGTGTCCAGACCAAAGTACTTCAACCAATCAAACCCAGCCCCAGTAAGTCACATGCTCTGAAACAGCCAATCATAGAAGATCTTTTCCTTTTTATTGTCATTCTGGTAGTATATCTGCTGCAGTCCTACTGCTAGCTGCACAAATACAGAGGAACTACACATAAATATAATCACAGATATAAACACAAAGAAGGTGATAAACAAACAAACAAATAACAAACACACATACATACATGAACAAACACATTAGACTGGTGTCTCATGCATTCACGTTTGGCTGCTGTTCCCAGTTCAGTTGGTCAGGCCTCTCTTTGCACAAGACAAAACACATTAGACCTGTTCCTAGAACAGAGGTGTGTGTGTGTGTGTAGTGCACATGTTTGTGTCTTTTTGTACACGCGTGTGTTCAGTAGCTGTGTGTTCAGTAGCTGTGCCCGGCCTCTACAGTAAGCATTGGGTGAAGGTGTAACGCTGGCGGTCAGTCCCCTGCTTGTAGTCACACGTCAATGCATTTAGTCGGCATGAGCAAATACTTCATTAAATTCAGCAATCTCTCCAGAACCTAATTGCTCACCAGCTCCCTCAGGATGCTGTCCCAGTTCTGTCTGCTCCTGTCCATCCTGAGCTACGACCACCTGCTGGAACCTGCTGGTGAAACTCACCATGTGAACGAGCCGCGACTCCCTGCTCCTGAGAGATATGACGGTAATCATAAGGATTGTCGAGCATTTCTTACCCAGTGTTCTCTCACTTTCGAGCTCCAACCCTCCTCCTTCCCTACTGATCGGTCCTGGATCGCCTATATCATCACCCAACTTACCAGGAAGGCCCGGGCATGGGCAACGGCCGTCTGGGAACAGCAGGGGGTCTCCTGTAGTGATTACAGAAGCTTCACAGACGAGATGCGTCGGTGTTCGACCATCCAGTAGGGGGCAGGGATGTTGCCAACAGACTGCTCCAGTTGCGTCAAGGTGTCTCCAGTGTTGCAGAGTATGCTGTTCAGTTCCACACCCTTGCAGCAGAGAGCAAGTGGAACATGGAGGCTCTCATGGCAGCTTTCCGATATGGTCTGGTATCAAGGATGAGATGGCAGCTAAAGATCCACCTCCTGACCTAGAGACTTTGATCGATCAGACCATCCGGCTTGACAACAGACTCCGGGAGAGGAATCAAGACCGACAGCCTGAATTTCGCCCAACCTCTGGAGCCATACCTTCCACCCAGAGTTCTAAGCAGTGGTCCCATGAGGTCCCAACCACACCTCCTGCTACAGAAGAACCTATGCAGCTAGGTGGAGCCCGTCTCTCTCAAGCTGAACGGGATCGTAGAATGAGGGAGAAGTGCTGCCTATATTGTGATAAACTTGACCACTTCCGCTCCTCCTGTCCTGAGCTTACGGAAAAAGGCTGGTCCCGTCCAGCACTGGGAGGACTGTGACAGGAGCAACCTTTACTCCCACAGCATCTACATCATGCCTGAAGATACCCGTTACCATCTCCTCGAAGCATCAGCACCTCCACCATCTACAGGCACTTGTTGACTCTGGTGCTGCGGGTAATTTCATGGACCTCACCTTAGCCAGCGACCTTGATTTCACTACTCTTCTTCTAGACCACCCTCACACAGTGACTGCCCTTGATGGACGACCCCTGGGAAAAGGTACTGTACAGTATATTACTGCACCTGTTCTTATGTCCATAGGAGAGACTCATCATGAGAAGATCCAGTTCAACTTAATTCAGTCTCCTGAGTTTCCCATGGTCCTAGGGTTCCCCTGGCTGTCACACCACAGTCCTCACATCAATTGGTCCTCCAGTGGAGTGGTGGAATGGGGGCCATTGTGTAAATCTACATGTCTCCTTCCCAGAGTGGCGTCTCCTGTTCCCAAGTTCCCCAGTTCTCTCGAGTTGTCCCAAGTCCCATCCGAGTACCATGATTTGAAGAAGGTATTCAGTAAAAGAAGAGCTACTTCTCTTCCACCCCATAGAGATTATGACTGTGCTATTGATCTCCTTCCAGGAACCTTATATCCAGACCTTATATCCAGACCTGTGCTATTGATCTCCTTCCAGGAACCGTATATCCAGACCTCGCTTGATGCTGGAATTATTCGCCTATCGTCCTCCCCAGCTGGTGCCGGCTTCTTCTTTGTCGGTAAGAAGGATGGAGGCCTCAGGCCCTGTATTGATTATCGGGGCCTCAACAAGGTGACAGTGCGGAACCGATATCCTTTGCCTTTAATGTCTTCTGCTTTTGAGTTGTTGCAAGGGGCTACCATCTTCACCAAACTGGATCTCCGCAATACTTACCACCTGGTCCGGATTCGAGAAGGCGATGAGTGGAAGACGGCCTTCAATACTCCCAAAGGTCATTATGAGTACCTTGTCATGCCATTTGGCCTAACTAACGCACCGGCTGTTTTTCAAGCGCTCATAAATGATGTCCTCAGAGAGTTGTTGAATCGCTGTGTCTTTGTCTACTTGGATGATATATTGATTTTTTCTAAGTCACTGCATGAACATGTTCACCACGTCAGAATGGTCCTGCAGCTTCTGTTTGACAACCACCTCTTCGTCAAACCAGAGAAATGTGAGTTTCATGTTTCCGAAGTCTCATTCCTGGGGTTTATCCTGTCTAGTGGAGGCCTTCGCATGGATCCCAAGAAGACTCAAGTTGTTCGAGACTGGCCTCAACCTACCTCTGTCAAGGAGGTTCAGCGTTTTCTGGGTTTTGCTAATTTCTATAGGAAATTCATCAGGAACTTCAGTTCTGTGGCTGCTCCTCTGTCCAACCTCACTAGGAAGAAGCCTGGCCCATTCATCTGGACTCCAGAGGCAGAACGAGCCTTCCATGATCTCAAGGTGAGGTTTACTTCAGCTCCCATCTTGACACTGCCTGATCCATCTCTTCCGTTTATTGTTAAAGTAGATGCCTCGGATGTTGTGGTTGGTGCGGTCCTCTCCCAGCGTCCTGCAGATGGCAAGCTCCACCCATGTGTTCTCTTCCCGCCTCTCTGATGCTAAGATGAATTACGATGTGGGTGACCGGGAACTCATAGCTATCAAGTTGGCCTTAGATGAGTGGCGGCATTGGCTCGAGGGGGCCCAACACCCTTTTGTTGTGTGGACAGACTACAAAAACCTGGAGTACGTACAGAAAGCCAAACGTCTCAACTCCAGGCAGGCTAGGTGGGCTTTTTACTTTAATCGTTTTGATTTTGTTTTATCATATCGACCTGGTTCCAAGAATCAAAAACCTCAAGATGCCTTGTCCAGACTCCAGAAAGTCAGAGAAGGGGAGTACGCCATCACCTATTCTCCCAAGCTCTAAGATTGTGGCTCCTGTGTGCTGGGGAATTGAGACTGTGGTCCGCCAAGCTCAGCAGAAGGAGCCGAGTCCGGGTAATGTGCCTCCTAACTGTCTCTTTGTTCCCTCCTCAGTACGCTCCCGGGTCCTGCAGTGGGGGCATTCTTCACAGCTGACAAGTCATCCTGGCACTGGAAGAACGCTGGAGTTTCTGAAGAGGCGGTTCTGGTGGCCAGGGATGACCACAGATGTAAAGGCTTTTGTTGCTGCTTGTCCGGTGTGTGCCAGAAACAAGAACCCCCATACTGCTCCTCTTGGCCTCCTCCACCCCCTCCCTATACCCAAGCACCCCTGGTCCCACATTTCCATGGACTTTATCACTGGCCTCCCCCCCTCTCAGGGTAACAGTCATTTTAGTGGTGGTGGATCGCTTTTCCAAGGCTTGTCGCTTTATTCCACTGCCCAAACTCTCCTCTGCCAGAGAGACTGCAGAAATTGTGTGCCACCATGTTTTCAGGGTTTTTGGCCTGCCTCTGGATGTTGTGTCTGATCGGGGGCCCCAATTCACCTCTCGATTTTGCAAGCTGGCAGGGGCCACAGCCAGCCTCTCCTCTGGTTTTCATCCGGAGTCCAATGGGCAAACTGAGAGGGTTAATCAAGACCTGGAGTCCACTCTCTGTTGCCTGGCTTCCTCTAATCCCTCTTCCTGGAGTCAGTTTGTCCTATGGGCTGAATATGCACATAATACTCTCTCTTGTTCTTCTACAGGTCTCTCCCCTTTTGAGTGCCAGTTTGGGTTTCAGCCTCCCCTATTCCCTGACCAAGAAGCAGATGTCGGTGTTCCCTCTGCCCATCACTATGTCAGACGGTGCAGGCGTGTCTGGCACAAGGTTCGATTGGCTCTAAAGAGGTCTGCTCGCCGCTCCCAACTCCAGGCCAATTGTCGACGCAGATCTGCTCCATCATTGCAGAGGGTTAATCCTGTCTGCTATCGGCTTCAGCTTCCACGGACTATGTGCATTAATCCCACCTTTCATTTCTCCCGCCTTCGCCCAGTCTCCACCAGTCCATTGGTACCTGCCACTAAACCACCACCCCCTCCTAGGATCGTTGACTGGGAACCGGTCTACACTATACATCGCCTTCTGGACCCCTGTCGAGTCGGAAGGGGTCTCCAATACCTTGTGGACTGGCAGGGATATGGTCCAGAGGAGCGCTCCTGGGTTCCGGCTCGGAATATTCTGGATCCTGGCCTCATTAAAGACTTCCATCGGGATCACCCAAGTTGCCCCAGAGGGAACGTCAGGAGACGTTTATAGAGGGGGGTTCCTGTTATGAGTTTGTGCCTGTAATTCCAGTTTTGTCCTTGAGGGGTCACTGTTGGGTTTTTCTGTTGCTGTTAACCTTCAATGTTTGATAATTAGTCATTAGTGTGTTCACCTGTGCTTGTTAACTTCACTATTTAAGCCACTGGCTTTTCCTTTGTTCTTTGCTCAGTCTTGAGTTGTCACTCGGGTGGAAATGCTGATCAAGTCTGGTTTTCGTGACTTCTTTTTGACCTTGTTATTCTGATGTTATGTTTTTGTTTCTACCTCAAGACTTGTTTTTTGCTGCTGTGGAATTGTATTTTTTGACCTGCCGGGGTTACTGGCTTATCTGGGTAACTTTGAGAGTAACTTGATCATGTGTGGCGTAACTTCCTGATTAACCCGTACTATGAAAGGTGGATATGTTTTAACCGAGGTATGCTGCCATGGCAATTTACGCTGCATCTCAAACCTGCTCCGACCAGGTTATGTTCTTGGTTACCCCGAGGTTTCCGTTAACCACACCCTTTATATGTACCACCCCTCCACTAACAATTTCTCCCGAGACATGTCGGTGCACCTGGATGATCCATACGATATTGGAGCGCAAATCGTGAGGGACTCTCTTCGCAGGGCGAGGGGTTTTAGAGACCGCCAGAAATATATAGCCTACCCGGACGATATTCTCTATGAAGATATATATTGTCAGCCAAGGGAATTCGTTATCTTTGTCAGATGATCTAGGAAGACGTCTCATAGCAATGCCCGTACGTGGACATTCATGTATTCCATCGGTGATGCTGAACATCTGAGCAAGAATACTGTATGTCCGAAAATAAATCGGACATAGGCATACAGTATGCTGAACATCTGAGCAAGAATAACCTAAAATAAATCGGACATAGCCTACAGTAGGCCTAATAAATTAAAATCACCATCTTAACAAACTTAGTGAACTAAATGTCATATTACTGTACCCTGCACATAAAGGCTACACATTTCCACAGCACCAGAATCCGACCGAATGCCTCCCTCAACCCCCTCCATAATCGGCCTTCCACTATTATTTGCGATGGCCAACTCCTCTGCTACTGTAAAACACTCTGGTGCCTTTCCTCCTACAGTTGTGTTCAAAGACACCTTTTTCTTGTTAGCTGTAAAACAGAGGCCAAGTGAAGGCTATAAGCTAGGCCTACATGTTTTCATAAATAAGAAATAGTAATGCAAGCTACTATATAAACCTACTATTCTGAATAATGTTTTTGTGTTTCATTTTCACCTGTGAACGCGCACAAACTCCAATTAGGTTAACCCCGGCTCAACAAATCAACTTCATAATCAGCGTCATAGTACCGATTAACACCACTTAAGATAACCAGTTTTTGTCAGCCCCGGTTTAACAAAGTAACCCTGGGTTACATCTGGGTAGGTTAAGCTCCCTTCGTAGTACAGGCCCCTGGACTGTTGGCTATTTTGTCTGGATTTTGCCTTTTGCCTCATTGCCAAGTAAACTGCTTCAATCCTACTTGTCTCTGCAAGTGGGTATTTACAACCTGACTTGTGGTCTAGTGGTAGAGCTGCGGACTGACACACCGGAGACCCGGGTTCAATACCCTAGCAATCCTAAAAGGAATGACCCATATTCCAACATAAAGGCACTTTAAATAAATCTCAAGTGTCTCTAGTATATACTCTTTTGATCCCGTGAGGGAAATTTGGTCTCTGCAATTATCCCAATCCGTGAATTAGTGAAACACACTGAACACACAGTGAGGTGAAGCAGACACTAATCCCGGTGCAGTGTTCAAACTGGCAACCCTCCGGTTACAAGTCCAAAGTGCTAACCGGCAGGCCACGGCTGCCTCTACATGAAAACGTGTGATATCAATACCTGGGGAGAATCTGATGGGCCTGATGACAGTTGTCCAGAGTCAACACGACAACAGTAGTTTAGAAATATAAAAATACACAATACACAGACACATGGAATACAGATGTTATAAAAGTTTTATCTTTTGTTATACATGTGAGCACTGGGTGTTGAAGAATGCTATTGAAAAACCGTCTCCTTAATTCCAAATGGAGACACCGAGTTGACAGAGTAGATCCAATGTAGTTAAGACCAGGTAACACTTGAGGCTGGCTTGCGAGATAATAGTTCTTTATTCTGGATGCTACAGCAGAGTTCTGGCAGCTCTGCTCCAAGCACAGCAATGTTGCAAAGTGAAGCCAAGACAATGAACCACTGGGCCATACACTCTTGGTTAAGTATAAGTGTAAGTATACTCTTTTGATCCAATTTGGTCTCTGCATTTATCCCAATCCATGAATTAGTGAAACACACTCAGCACACAGTGAACACAGTGAAGTGAAGCACACAGCACAACAGCGGCACCCGGGGAGCAGTGAGGGGTTAGGTGCCTTGCTCAAGGGCACTTCAGCCGTGCCAACTGGTCAGGGTTCGAACCGGCAACCCTCCGGTTACATGTCCGAAGCGCTAACCAGTAGGCCACGGCTGCTTCTGGTTAGAAATAGTGAAATTACAACACACATTCAACAAACAGTTCTCCACAGGTATCTGTCTGGAGTCAGACGGCAGAGAGCAAATCAGCTACAGGAAAGACCAAATACGGGCTTCCTGGGCGGGTTCTCCAAAACACCTTTGCAATAAAGCTCCATTGTGTTCAACCCAGCATGCATCACATCAAGTCAGATCTGCACAGATCTGCATTAAGATGAACACGCCTAATGTAAACGTGTCTGATGAGGGGGAGCAATTAATTGACTTTACCTTTTAGCAAAACATTCAGTCTGCTCACAATAAACATTCTGTCTCAGCCATTTCTGTAGCTGAGACAAGTGGACAGTAACAATATTAAAACCCCCAACAGTGTTAATATACAGTATCAAAACATATAAATCAGGAGGTATACTGTATAACTGCCCCACCAAACGTTGCCCTGTTAGCAGGTTAAATCTCCCTCTCTCAGAAAATGCCCCTGCTCATGGTCTGATGGACGTCTGTCTTCAGTTCTGCGTCTGAACAGAATCACCACAAACACCAGCAGGGCACAGGAAACCAGCAGGACAAAAACAGCACGCTTGATATTAATACTGCGACTGACACCGTCCACCCCTGTAGAGACACAGAAGACACAGAGGTCACCTACATGAATTCATTTTCTCAACTTGATCCAATTCATCTGGTCATGTCTTAAACAAAGACAAGTAAAAAAAAGCTATTTCACAGCAAAAACAGATATGAAGTCCACCGTCTGTTAAGGGTTACAGTGACAGACAGGGCTCTTCAATAGAGTATAACTGAGGGGGGGAAGCAGGACAGTCAGTAAGCGAATGAGTGGTCTGTGGACAAAGCTTTAGTCAGCTTCAGATGATCTCTCTTCTCTCTCATATCTTACCAGGGTTGTGCACAATTCCAATTGCAATTCTGCTTCCTGTTTGCTACCTCATTCGAGATGCAAGTGAAATTCAATAATTCTGCTGTGCTGTAGTACCTCTGTTGGGTTGATCTGTAGAGGAGGGCTGGGGTTGTGTCCACACGGAGATGCTCGTGGAGGAAGAGGAGGAGGAGGAGGAGAAGGAGGTGTGTAGATGGACCAGAGGAGACACTGGAGATGGAGCTGACCGAGTAAACAAAAACATAAACAAGTAAACATGGTGGCCCAGGACAACAATACATCTTTAAACAGGTAACATCAATGATAGTTCAGCTGTTCTGAGATGTTGGTGAGGGATGAGGACTGATATTAATAAACGATTAAAGGGGATCTGGGATGGCATGTCAAGTCATCACACTGAGTACAAGTGCAGAATATGTTGCACAACTCTCACCCTGATGTCCTTCTGTGATGATGAGTTGAATCTTTGTTAATGTGTCTTTGCCCCACATGTCCAGTCCACAGGAATAAGTCCCACTGTCCTTTAACATCACACGTCTGATGGTGACGGTGAAGAAAAGTCTGGATATAAGTTATCATGAATGGAGTATCTCTTATTTTGAACATTCTTAGATGGAGTTAGAACATCTTTAGGCCAGCAGGCATCATGGCAGAAGTACTTTGGTGTCCTTTCATATCCTTCTGGATATGGACACTGAATCTCCACATCTTGTCCAGCAGTCCCGGACACCACTATTGACTCTGCCCTGATGAAAACCTCAAACACCTCTGAAACTAGGACACAAGATAATTTGCACGTTAATGTTGAACCTGAAGTG
>NC_055958.1:38525259-38527759 GCF_018492685.1 Alosa sapidissima | reverse complement strand
CTCTCAAAGACTGAACTGCTGCTCCTCCCAGCTAAACATACCATACACCACGACATCAACATCAAATTTCACTCCCTGTCTGTTTCACCTACCAGGACTGCAAGAAATCTAGGAGTTGTTCTCGACAACCAACTAAACTTCTCAGATCATGTTGCCTCAGTCGCCCGGTCATGCCGTTTTGCACTCTACAACATATGGAAAATCAGGACCTACTTGACTCAAGATGCTACCCAACTTCTGGTTCAGGCGATAGTCATCTCACGACTCGACTACTGCAACACCCTCCTGACAGGTCTCCCAGCCTGCGCAGTGAAACCACTTCAGATGATCCAGAACGCGGCGGCGCGCCTGGTCTACAACCAACCCAAAAGGGCACATGTTACCCCGCTGCTCATCCAGCTACACTGGCTACCTATGGCGGCCCGCATCAAATTCAAGGCTCTAACGCTTGCCTACAAAGTAGTCTCTGGTTCTGCTCCCACCTACTTGAATGTCCTCATACAGACATACGCTACCTCCAGACCGCTGCGCTCCTCAGACGAACAACGTCTAGCTCTACCACCAGTACGCTCAGGCCAATCCAAACTTTTCTCATCTGTTGTTCCTCGTTGGTGGAACACACTGCCAGTTCCTACAAGGGCAGGGACATCCCTCTCCATTTTCAAAAAACTCCTGAAGACCCAGCTCTTTAGCGAACATCTCCTCTCATAGCAACACTTACAACAAGTCTTGCTGATCCTAGCACTCACCAGCCGTCTTAAACTGACACGTAACTGTTAAAAACAGCACTCACTGATTTTTACTGTACTCTAATGTTTTTTAAATTGTCCTAAAATTGTTGAGAATTGCTCTAAAACTTAAACTGTTTACCATGTTGTTAGTCGCTTTGGCTAAAAAAGCGTCAGCCAAATGTAATGTAATGTAATGTAACTCACTGGTGGGTCAACTCTGAGCTCTCCCACACCACATGATAGCTTCAGTTCACGCATACAAGCAGTCACTGATTGAGCTCTCACACAACACATGATAGCTTCAGTTCACGCATACGAGCAGTCACTGATTGAGCTCTCACACAACACATGATAGCTTCAGTTCACGCATACGAGCAGTCACTGATTGAGCTCTCACACAACACATGATAGCTTCAGCTCATGTCTCACACGGCACATGATAGCTTCAGCTCACGTCTCACACGGCACATGATAGCTTCAGCTCACGTCTCACACGGCACATGATAGCTTCAGTTCACGTCTCACACGGCACATGATAGCTTCAGCTCACGCATACGAGCAGTCACTGATTGATCTCTCACACAACACATGATAGCTTCAGTTCACGCCTCACACGGCACATGATAGCTTCAGTTCACGCATACGAGCAGTCACTCACTGAGTCTCGATTGACTTTGCACTTTGCTTGACATTTAAAGGGGCCCATGAGGAAACCATGGCGACCGCAGTATTGTCTGGTTTTCCAGTCATACTTACTCTTATGTGTGTCTGTGTGCATCTGATTCAACTGATCCAGTCTGATCTGCAGAGTCAACACGACTCACTGAATCATGCCCTTCATCATGCCTCATGATCCTGATTCAGTTGAAGCTTTGTGAAACACAGTGATGACGATCACCCACTGTGAAAGGAAATAGGTGGGATCTAAGTATAAGTATGTATATCCCAATCCGTGACTTACTATCTGCCACAATTTGATTCTAGATCCACTGAATCAGCTGAGTCACTCTTCCACACAGAAACACAGATTCATTCATTTTTAGAATCCCATACACTCCATTCCATTCTGAGGGTCCGCAGTGCTATCTGAGTGTCAATCAATCACAGAGAACCGCACAGAATCACTTCATTAGAACCGCAGAAACGCACAGAATCACTTCATTAGAACCGCACAGAATCACTTCATAGAGAACCGCAGAACCGCACAGAATCACTTCATTAGAACCGCACAGAATCACTTCATTAGAACCGCACAGAATCACTTCATAAGAAAACCGCACAGAATCACTTCATTAGAACTGCACAGAATCACTTCATGGAGAACCGCACAGAATCACTTCATAGAAAACCGCACAGAATCTCTTCATTAGAACTGTACAGAATCACTTCATTAGAACCGCACAGAATCACTTCATTAGAACCGCTCAGAATCACTTCATTAGAACTGCACATAATCACTTTATGGAGAACCGCACATAATCAGTTTATGGAGAACCGCACAGAATCACTTCATTAGAACCGCACAGAATCACTTCATAGAGAACCACACATAATCACTTCATGGAGTGTCAGGATCTGGCCCGGACTGTTGGAGTTTGTGCCACCCTGGTGGCCATTTTGTGTATTGTCCTGTGTTTGTTTTTGCCTGTTCCCCATGTGCTTTGTGTTACCTGCCGGTCATCTGTCTTTGTCTCCGCCCCATCTCCTTATTTGGTCTGTGCTTCCTGTCTTGCTTGTTTTCCCTCCATTTCTGCCTCCTCACCTGTTCC
>NC_055958.1:37480259-37485259 GCF_018492685.1 Alosa sapidissima | reverse complement strand
AGATGCAAAGATTGAAGAAATTAGTTCTTCTATCCACCGAATTCATCGGATATAGGAGGAACAGGATGAGATTCTGAGAATGCAGTGAGAGAAGAAAAGGTAACATGCCTTTTATCCCAGTTGACGTATTGGCTGCAATATGCAAAATATAGCTGTAGCGAACAGGCACAAAAGTAGCTTCCCGTAATACTCCCATTTTATTCAAAGGTAGAACGCTACTGACAATTCCAGGCTTCCACGCATGCTTGTTTGTTTACACCGAATACAAGCTGAAGTGCAAAACGAAAGTAGGCCTAACGTTTGCCTACTGCCCCCATCAATGCAGATATTTAAAAAAAAAAATATATATATATCCTTGATTAGCCTATGTTGGGTTTTGTGGAAGAGAAAATGGACTGTTTTAGTAGTAGTATTAGGCAGTATGCAGTCAGATACTGTAGGTCACCATGGGCATATTTGGATTAGCTACAGATGGATTCACAAATAAATAAATTAGCCTACATTTGGCAGGATACTTGATATACAGGCTAAATGCAAATATGGCAATGTATTATATTATTTTACATTAACAAAATGTAGGAAAATAGAACAGACTGAAAATAAAGTAGGCACTGATCTTTAAAATCCTGTTTCCTGTAGCCTAAATGTTGTCAGTCATTCTTAATATTCGCAATTGGTGCACTGGCACGTTTAACTGTTAGCTGCAGTGTAATGTTAGATTATGTGTAAGTTAAGTACAGAAGTGTCTGTGCTCCTAAGTTTTTTAACTTGGGCGCACAAATGCTCCTGGAAAAAATTGTTAGTGTAGAGCCCTGATATGTGTGTGCGTGCCTGTGTGTGTGTTTATGTGTGTCTTTCCTCGTGCACATCCTGCAGTAACATCTGCCGAGAAGCCTAATGACACAGGGTGTGTGTGGGGGGGGGGGGGCAAGAAACATGACCTTTCTCTCAGAATACATTACCCACAACGCATCACTCTACATCTTTCCTATGACGCATCATGCACTGCAGCGGGGAGACCATCTATTTCCATGTCAGGTTAATTTCTGTCTTTACTTCACTTGCAGGCGAACGAGAGACAGCGAAGACAGAGAGAAGGGCAATGAGGAAAGGGCATGGGGGAGGAGAGATGGAGGGAGGGAGGGAGGGAGGAGGAGGAGAGAAAAGGGAGGGAGAGAAATGGAGAGAGAGAGAATGAGAAAATGAGAGGGAGTGACATAGAAAGAAAAATAATGGGATTTAGTAGAGAGAAAGTAAGAGAGAGAGAGAGAGAGAGAGAGGGAGAGAAAGGGAGAGAGAGAGAGACAGAGAGAATATTCCTAGTGTCTTCAGATCAGGGATGGTTTCATTCCTCTGTCTGTGCATTAAGAGAGGTAGAGAGAGGGAGATAGAGAGAGAGGGAGAGGGAGAGAGAGAGGGAGGGAGACAGGGAGAGAGAGGGAGAGGCCATATTCCTAGTCTGTGCGGATGAGAGATGGTTTCTCTCCCCTGTCTGAGCATTATGCAGCTCTACATTTGAATAATGAAAGCGCTCCACTGCTGCAGATGTTAAATAATGTTATTTTAACAGCACCACTGAGGGCACACACTGCACTGCACTGCAAAACCCTCAGCCAGACAGCAGTCTGACAGACCACAGCGCAGATACCCACAGAACCCAACAGAACCCAGCTCCACACAGCAGTCCGACAGACCACAGCGCAGATACCCACAGAACCCAACAGAACCCAGATCCACACAGCAGCAGTCCATACCAGAACACAGCACAGAACCCAACAGAACCCAGATCCACACAGCAGTCTGACAGATTACAGTACATCTTGTATACTACCTGTTCAGATGATTCTACATTTGACTGCTGCTATTAGAGCTGCAGCCAGCTAGAAGCAGATGGGCTCCCCCTATTAAGTCGGGTTCTGCTCAAGGTTTTTTCCGGGAATATGGGAGTTTTTCCTTGCCACTGTTGCGATATGGCGTGCATGTAGGGGGTTACGGGTTAAGGCTGCCAGTTCTCTGGTCGTTTTTCTTAAATGTCTTTATATAAATTAATATAATCACAACAAACACTAAGAACATACTAAGGACATGACCGCTGTTGCATGCTGAAGCATTTCTGATATTGCCTGGTATGTTAATATGTTGCTGAATGGATCATTAATGGCCACAGCAACAAAGCAACAACGAGGAATGACTGAGGAACTTGCAGGAAATTGTTGGTATTTGTGAGGGCCTGCAACAAGGGCTTGCGTTTTGTAGGGTTATATAACCATTTGTTAGCAAAGCCTATATATATACTACCGCAACAACTTGCTGCGTTAGCCTCAAAATGTATTATTTTATTTTTTTCTTCTCTAGTATTGTGCTTATTATTACAGCTTATTATTATTATTATTATTATTATTATTATTATTATTATTATTATTATTATAGCACAGAACCCATCAGAACCCAGATCCACACAGCAGTCTGCCAGACCACCACACAGAACACCACTCTAGAAACCAGCTAAGCGCACTGAAAAACCCAGCTCAACACACTCTAGAACCCAGCTAAGCGCACTGAAAAACCCAGCTCAACACACTCTAGAACCCAGCTAAGCACACTGAAAAACCCAGCTCAACACACTCTAGAACCTAGTTCAACACACTCTAGAACCCAGTTCTACACATACATTCACATACACACACACACACACACACACAACTCTATATGTCTGTTGTGGGTATGTTTGTGTCTATGTCTGTCTGGGTGGGTAGGGGGTATCCTTCACAAAACCAGGCAAACGTTAGCAGCTGAAACAATATCACATCATGTGAGAATGAGAATACATAAATATGTAAGTACATGTGTGTGTGTGTGTGTGTGTGTGTGTGTGTGTGTGTGTGTGTGTGTGTGTGTGTGTAAGAGAGAAAGAGAGGGAGAAAGAGAGAGAGAGAGAGAGAGAGAGAGAGAGACATACAGAGAGGGATAAAGAGAGGGGGAGAGAGAGGGGGGAGGGAACGTGTGAGAGTGTGTGAGCTTTTGAGAATGTGGCTGTGCTTTTGGTCTCTCCAAACGAGAATGCTAATTAGCTGTTAATTACACATGATTGCATAACACCTTGTCCTTATTATGTTCTCATTCACTTCTCTCTCTCTCTCACACACACACACACACACACACACATACACACACACACACATACACAGTGAGACCACCCCCCCTTACACAGACACAAACACACGCATGCACGCACACACACACTCACTCAGTGAACTCATTAGCATTGACAGCTGTGTCTCTGTAGTATAGAGCTCAATTATCAGGGCATTAATGAGGGGCTACAGTTGCCAAGCGCCTGCTCCCTCCGCACTGCCCCCTAGTGGCCGTGTCGTCCGCCGAGGCCCACGCAGGTCACTGCACCTGCCCCGAGGCCTGTCTGTCTGCCTGACACCACGATGTGTCGTCTTCACTTCAGAGTGCACCAGGGTGCAAGTGTGAATGGCTGGACGTGGCCTCTGCCCATGCGCATGGCCACGGGCCGCTTGAGATTTCACTTCAGAGAGCGTGAGGACGCGTGGGTGTGAGATGGAAGGAGACGGCTGCCCCTGCACGGACACGTTTGTCCACTTTTGGGCTACAAATGGACAGGTTTGGAGGATGGCAGGCACACAGAGTCTCTATAGGTCTAACTATGAATTGTTATTATTTTTTTTTGAGAAAGGTTTAAAAGCTTCCAGTTGATTAGCAGTGCTAGCATAAGCAACATGCTAATATTAACAACCCATGCGTTTGACTAGTTATTTGTTTTGTTTTTTTAAATATGTGTTCTGAGATCCAGGGCTGATAAAAAACATCTGGGGCTATAGCCCTGAATGCCCATACCTAGTGCTACACCGATAGCTTATTAGCAATCCAGACGGCTCTTTCCAACAGTGCCCAAGAACAAGCCATGACCTTCAGCTTAAGAACACAAAACCTTGATAAAAAAATAGTGTGAGCTGTAGTTAATATTTTACTTATTTCAGCCGATGTGTTTCAGGCCAATTAATGGAAGCTTAATTAATGTTTTAATAATTAAGGACATTAGAAGACTAGAAAAGGTTAGATATCACCCAACGGAATGTTCTTGAGTGTGTGTGTGTGTGTGAATGTGTATGATGAGTATGTGTGTGTGTGTGCGTGCGTGTGTGCATGTGTGTGTCCCTGTGTGTCTATCCAAACATTGTGCCACTATTTTAATATGCCAGTGTAGATGTAAACAGAATAGCCATCTACATGTGTGTGTTTATGATCTCATATTTCCTGTTGGGCATCGCCAGCTCGTTCGGCCTGAGGCAAGTCTGCCGGGGGGAGGTTGGGGTGTGTGTGTTTGTGTGTTGAGCTGCACTATAAATAAGAAGCATTAAAGTCAGCATGCAGACATCTATTTACTTCCCTCTCTCTGCCAACTACCCTGAGACGCTGCAGAAAACACACACACACACACACACATGCACACACACACACACACACTAGCATAGAAAAGTTCACTATAAATCAGACATCCGCTGTAAACTGTATGCGGATGAGCCCGTTTGTTTATTTTCTTTCTCCTCACAAACTAGCCTCTCATGCATCTCCTCTTCTCTCTTCCCTCTCTCATGCATCTCTTCTCTCCTCCTCTCTCTTCCCTCTCTCATGCATCTCTTCCCTCCTCCTCTCTCATGCATCTCTTCTCTCCTCTTCTCTCTTCCCTCTCTCATGCATCTCCTCTTCTCTCTTCCCTCTCTCATGCATCTCTTCTCTCCTCTTCTCTCTTCCCTCTCTCATGCATCTCTTCTCTCCTCTTCTCTATTCCCTCTCTCATGCATCTCTTCTCTCCTCTTCTCTCATGCATCTCCTCTTCTCTCTTCCCTCTCTCATGCATCTCTTCTCTCCTCTTCTCTATTCCCTCTCTCATGCATCTCTTCTCTCCTCCTCTCTCATGCATCTCTTCTTCTCTCTTCCCTCTTCCCTCTCTCATGCATCTCCTCTTCTCT
>NC_055958.1:37465259-37470259 GCF_018492685.1 Alosa sapidissima | reverse complement strand
GAGAGAGAGAGAGAGAGAAAGAGAGGTAGAGAGAGGGAGAGAGAGGGAGAAAATAACTTGTCATGCTGCTGTTCAACTCATCTACACTATACTATAACATACTATACTATTGCATTTAGCCAACCTGGAGGTCATCCGTGTATGTGTGTGTGTGTGTGTGTGTGTGTGTGTGTGTGTGTGTGCGTGCAGGGCTTAAAGCAATACAAATGTCTTTGCCTGAAGTTGAGATTTATGACGACGTCATATATACTGTAGTCTTATTGTCTATTTCCCAATCTTAAACATACCGGCATACGCCTGAATTCAGGCACAGTGTCTGAACACTTTAAGCACTCTGTGTGTGTGTGTGTGTGTGTGTGTGTGTGTGTGTGTGTGGTAGAGTAATATAGAGCAGAGAGAGTTTGGGGCCACATTCCAACTCTTCAGAGGATTCCCATGCCTCTACTGTCTCCACGGAAACAGAGGGTCACCCTCCCTTTATAATCATCCACTGACTAATTAACTACTGCTCTGTTAATTAGCTACTGACTGAGTCTGGGTATGTGTGTGTGTGTGTGTGTGTGTGTGTGTGTGTGTGTCTCTCTGTCTGCCTGTGTGTGTGTGTGTGTGTGTGTGTGTGTGTGTGTGTGTGTCTCTGTCTGTGTGTGTGTGTGTGTGTGTGTGTGTGTGTGTGTGTGTGTGTGTGTGTGTGTGTGTGTGGTAGAGAGAGAGAGACAGAGAGAGAGAGAGAAAAGAGAAAGACACTAGTAGGCAGGGTACAGTAGGTTCCGAGTGTAATTACCCTCCTAATGATCTTTACAGGCTCCTTCACCAATCAGCTCACACCTTATAACAACACGTCTCTTAAACCCATCACCTTAGAACAGTGTTTCTCAAACTTTTTTTCAGGGGACCCACTTTTTAAAAATGACAGACTATCGCGACCCAACTCGTGACTGTGGTAGTTAACAAACTAGATCAGTGGTTCTCAAACTTTTTCTTTCATTCCCCACTTTGATCAAGGGGGCATTCTCGAGCCCCACCTGTCCCTCATCGCTCTAAGAAAGTGTAGGTCAAGCTTAAAATGGTCAAATTTATTGAAATAATGACAAGTTCTAAATATATCCTCTTCAACAGAGTTAAAATCAGCTGGTGCTGCAGATATAATAATAAATAAATACATAACACACATATTTCTGTTTTCCAGCAACATATTAGGAAGCATAGGCCATTTTACAACATTGTACAATATATTCAATTAAATACCAACATGCTGCATTAAATGGATCCATAATCCAGTCATACTGAGCACTGCTGGTTGGGAAATATTTTTGAAATAAACTTTACAGGGATGTGATGTAGGCCTACTGTTTAATACATGGGATCACAAGAGTGCCTCCCAATCAGACGTTTTAGCGATTTCGCTCAGAAATCTCAAAGGCATAATACTGTCGCGATCGAGACGCCTGTCCAATACTCAAGTTTTTTTTGGTGAATGCAGTAATCTTATTTGCTAGGTGAGGTACAGTAGGTGCTTGTCTTTGCCTTGTAACTGGACATTTAACTCAAATGTATCGCAAAGATATATCACATATATCGCTAAGATAGGCCAGCTTCGTCAAGAAATGTTCATTAGTGAACGTGCTTGCAGATTCAAACATGCGCTCTTCCTCCAAGAAGAGGCGACTTGGAGCTCAAACACGCGCAACAGCACTTTACCTCGGGAAAGCCACCTTGCCTCGCTGTGAAACAGTACAGCCTTTTGGTCAGCTACCATCTCTTCGCAAAGTGCGGAGAATAGACGCGCTTTTAAGGGCCGGGTTTTGATGAAATTCACCACTCTCACAACAACATTCTAAATCTCATGTCAAGTCAAGTCAAGTCAAGTCAACTTTATTTCTATAGCACATTTAAAAACAACTGAGTTGAACCAAAGTGCTTACAAACAAACATAAAACAATGACAATGGTACAACAACAATATAACATGGGGGGAAAATAAATAAATAATTGAAATAATACACAAATTGGTCAAAAATAAAATAAAGAATAAAGAGTGTGTGTGTGTGGGGGGGGGAGGGTATTAAGGTAGATTAAAAGCTTGGGATAAAATGAAAGTCTTTAAGTTAGACTTAAAGCAGTCAATGGTTGGAGAGGACTTAATATGTACAGGTAGACTATTCCAGAGTTGGGGGGCAACAACAGAGAAGGCTCTATCACTCTTAGTCTTAAGGCGTGTTTTGGGGATATAGAGAAGATTCTGAGATGAAGACCTAAGTGATCTTGGAGTGCTGTAAGGAATTAGTAGGTCACCTATGTAACTAGGTGCCAAACCACTGAGGGCTTTGAAGACAAAAAGTAAAATTTTAAACTTAACTCTGTGCTCCACAGGTAACCAGTGCAACTTAGCCAACACAGGAGTTATATGCTCACGTTTCTTAGAGACACTTAATAATCTAGCTGCTGCATTTTGAACTAGCTGAAGTCTGTTGAGAGTGGAGTGGGTCAGGCCTGCATATAATGAATTACAATAATCTAGTCTAGATGTTATGAAAGCATGTATAAGAGTTTCAAGATCGGAGAAGGACAAAAAGGGCTTCAGTTTTGCAATGGTTCTTAACTGGAAAAAGCTGCCTTTGACCACACTATTTATTTGCTTATTAAAATGTAAAGAGGAGTCAAAGAAAACCCCAAGATTCTTTACTTCACTGTGGCAGTTTGCAGAGATAGGTCCTAGTGCATTTTTTTTTTCCATGTAGGTCGGGACTAACTAAGCTGCCTTGACACGAGCGCTTCCCTGTGAATAACACAGTGCGTCCATTGCGCATCGGGTGCTACCTGGGCCTAGGCTACAGATAAAAAAATAAATTAAAAAAACTCCTGTTTTTCACGTCAGTTTGCGCCCCACCTGGCATGTCTCCGCAACCCAGTAGTGGGTCGCGACCCACAGCTTGAGAAACGCTGGCTTAGAACAACGCGTCTCTCGAACCAATCAGCTCACGCCTTAGAACAACGCGTCTCTCGAACCAATCAGCTCACGCCTTAGAACAACACGTCTCTCGAACCAATCAGCTCACGCCTTAGAACAACACGTCTCTCGAACCAATCAGCTCACGCCTTAGAACAACGCGTCTCTCAAACCAATCATCTCACGCCTTAGAACCACCTGTATGTTAAACACAAACTAATGCCTTGGCACAACACGGCTCTAAAAGCACTCAGCTCAGAACAACACAGACCTAGCTGTCACTAACTAACACATAACACTAACTGTCTTGAAAGACATGCATGACCTGCAGCCATTCCCTCTGATGAACACAGCTGACTCACAGCTGAAAATATGATGCTGATCATTTGAAATGAATTTCTTACTGAATCATCGTATGTTCCTACAGTATGTTTGTAAATATGATGCTGATCATTTGAAATGAATTTCTTACTGAATCATCGTATGTTCCTACAGTATGTTTGTAAATATGATGTTGATCATTTGAAATTAATTTCTTACTGAATCATCGTATGTTCCTACAGTATGTTTGTAAAATTGTACGTTTGCTGGTGTTTTTGCTTGCAGTACTCTCTCTCTTTCTTTTTCTTTCTCTCTATCTATCTATCTATCTATCTATTTTTCTCACTATGTGTCTGTCTGTATGTCAGCCTAGGCCATGGTTGGGTGTGGATGTGATGCAGACACAGTAAATGTGGGGCTCTATGAGAGACACTAGATATGAGGCAGAGGGCTGCAGAGAATAGCACGTCCTATTGGTTCTTACCATTGGGTTACATCATACTTCAGTCACCATGAAATGCTACACACACACACACACACACACACACACACACTCCAACAGAAAGTGAGATACAGACTGAATGATCTAATGAACTGAATGAAGATGAGAGACTTCACACACACACACACACACACACACACACTGACTGAAGACTAATAATAATGAATTAAGCAGAGCTAAGAGGCTAAGTGTTAGTTTGTGACCCAAGGGTAGAGACAGATTAGTCCTGAGCTAACTCTAATGTTCATCCCCACAATGTCTGTGTGTGTGTGTGTGTGTGTGTGTGTGTGTGTGTGTGTGTGAGAGAGAGAGAGAGAGAGAGAGAGAGAGAGAGAATAGCTCGCTGAGAGAGACTCTGGGGCCTAAAACAAGCCCTCACAGTGCGCTGTCCATGGTCCTGATGTTCAGAACTGCCCGGGTTGATGTCTATGCTGCTGCACATTGTCACAGCCATATCCACGGGTGGAAGTGAGTAGGTGCTATCCATGGTGCTGAAGTTGACCACTGCTACACACTGTCACAGTCATATCCATGGGTGGAAGTGAGTAGGTGCTATCCATGGTGCTGAAGTTGACCACTGCTACATACTGTCACAGTCATATCCATGGGTGGAAGTGAGTAGGTGCTCACTAATATTTATTTGTATACAAACCAAGACGGCGGATTCCTAAAGAAACGCAAGCACCCACACCATAAGTTTATCTAAATTAGCTATGTACCAAAAATGAAACTTTACCGTGACTCGAAGAGCTGTAAACAGTGTTGTAAGGCTGCGTGTACAAATCCGCTTGGAGCTCCAGTGGAATTTTAAATTGCGACGACGAGAATTCTCAGGGCTAACCGCTGATGTGCCGTGAGAAAGGTTGGGAATAAGTACCCACCAGCCCAGTACAAAACTCCGAGCATGGTAAACAAAATCGGATATTTCATTCAGTAAAAGCCCAGTAAGAACCAAACTAGACTACACACCTATGGCTACTAAAAAATGTAAGGTTCATTTAGCAAATGTTATTTTGAAGTATTAAAAAACATTGTTGTTTTAGAATTTTCGAACGAAATGGTTAGTAATTAGCACGATTACGATATGGTTCTAATGTTCAGTTTACTTATATAGCACTAAGGTTCAAACAATTCTAAACAGAACTGGGTCAGAAGGCAGTTCCCTCTTGGTTGAAAAATGCCTGAAGTGTCCACTCTGGGGTGTCCACTGATCTGCTCTGTCTCTTTAAAC
>NC_055958.1:37455259-37457759 GCF_018492685.1 Alosa sapidissima | reverse complement strand
AACACCATCCAATCATTGCCTTAGTATAGGTCTATGAATAGATATACTCTCTATATAGGTATAGACCCTTTCAATCTGCTCCTAGAGGATTTCCGGTTGAAATATTCAGAACCAATGCAGATACTTTGAAAATAGAGAAAATACAGTAATCGGACTTTAGCTTACAGTAATGTTCTACAAAAAGTTGACTTTATTAAAATTTGTCTTTTTACTCTATTTTTGTTTGTCACCATGTTACAGTACCATTAGCTCAATACATTTTTTTGTGCCTCCAGAAAATGGAACGCTTACTGTAGAATTGTTTGTTTCTGCAGTTGAAAGGGTCTATAGGCCTATGAATACATACTGTACACGACCCCCCCCCCCCCCCCCCCCCCACACACACACACACACACACACACACACACTTGTCTTTAGAAAAAAACAAAATCAGTGTTTTCAAAACTCCATCCACATCTGGTGGTCACTGTATTCTTCTTTGCTTTTTTTCTTGTTTGCTGTAAAATATTGTATTCACAACAGCAAATTATTTTGGAAAAATCACTATTTTTGGTTTCAATATTGCTTGCATTTTTACTGTGTATTTCAACTTCTCTTTGTTGATACCGTAACTTTCACTCTTGTATGGAAATACATATAGAAAGCCTAAGACAGAAGAGCTTTAGGTTTTGAGCAACAGTGTGTACATGATGTATCCAAAATGTCATATTATGACAAAAGTGTTTGTAATGTGAAGCGAATGTTTGCTTTAAACATGTGTTTTTGACATTTTGAATGTTGTGTGTCATTTTGCTGGAGATTTGGGGCATTTTGCATTTTGTGTGAGCAGTTGTGGGTTTTGTGTGTGGAGTTTTGAAAAATAGACACAGAGTTTTGAAAACGTGTGTAAACAATTGTAAAAAACTGTAAACACCACTACACACTAAACACTAAACACTACACACTAAACAGTACACACTAAACACTACACATTAAACACTACACACTAAACACTACACACTAAACACTACACATTAAACACTAAACACTACACACTAAACACCACTACACACTAAACACCACTACACGCTAAACACTACACATTACACACTACACATACACATACACTTAACACTACACAGTCAGTAGCCTTACTGACGAGTCTCAGTCCACACTAAACACTACACACTACACACTACACACTAAACACCACACACTACTGCACACAGTCACTAGCCTTAGTGAGTGTTCATCCACACTAAATATTAAATACCACACACAACACAGGCACTAGCCTTACCCTAGATTCACACACTTACGTTGCGTTACTGCATGCCGGTGGGGTTTTCCGACAGTCGGTGGTGTGTACTATGGTGTATGCCCTAAAGCATAACCGTAATTTGATTGGCTGGTGCCTTGCGTTGCTGTCCGTTGGTGCAGTGTGTGTGTGTGTGTGTGTGTGTGTGTGTGTGTGTGTGTACATATGTGTAAGTATATATTTATGCACAGGAACATGTATGTGTCTGTTAACACAGACAGGTCTTTGTTTTTTTTTTTCTATACCATGTCTCTCATGTTGTGACATTTTAAGACATGTTGTGCTGCCAGGGCAGCAGAGGGCCCTTCTCCAAGAAGTATGGCCATTTTATTATTGTCTTTAATGTCTATAAAATTTGGTATGACTTTTTGGATGTTCGTGAAAAAGGTCTGTCTTAAAGTGTCATATTTTTGGCAGTGAAGAAGAAAGTGCTCCTCTGTCTCAACCTCCTCTGCCTGACAGTGACCACATACTCTTTGTTCTCTTGGCAGCCAGGTTTTTCTGTGTCTGCCTGTTTCTATTGCTAGATTGTGGTCACTGAGCCTGTACTTGGTCACTCTCTCTCTCTTTCTCTCTCTCTCTCTTTCTCTCTCTCTCTCTCCCTGTATTTCCTTCTTCCAATCTTACAAGCACACCCACACAAACACGCAAACACAGACAGACATCCTTTCAGAAAGCTTGTTACACTCTTTGAAAGCCAGAGTGCTGGATTTGCAAGTCAGCACACTAAAGCGGCTGACGCACACACACTCTATTCACAAACACACTGGCACACACACACACACACACACACACACACACACACTATTCACAAACACGCTGGCATACACATACGCACGTTCGCAGACACACACACACACACAAGTTTTTTTCAAGTGTGTAGTTGAGTGTGCGAGAGAAAGAGTGCATGTCTGTGTGTGACCATGTGTGTAAGCTTATTCGAGTGTAAATGAATGCATCTGCCCTGTACACCTTCCAGAGTGCATTGTAAAGCCTGAACTGATGCTGAGGGCTTCAGACAGACCATGACTGCATATAGGTCACACAGGGACTGCATCTACCTTTATGTATATCGATGTATGTGTGTGTGTGTGTGTGTGTGTGTGTGTGTGTGTGTGTGTGTGTGTGTGTGTGTGTGTGTGTGTGTGTGTGTGTGTGTGTGCAGGTGTGTGTGTGTGTGTGTGTGTGTGCAGGTGTGTGTGT
>NC_055958.1:37449943-37453694 GCF_018492685.1 Alosa sapidissima | reverse complement strand
ACACACCTTACAGCTGAATATACTTCATTAATCTTGGTCTCTGCCAGCTTAGAGGGAAAGTGAACAACTAGCTGTCTGAAAGAATATGTCTGAGATTCACATAATCAGCCTGCACGTGCACACACACACTCACACACTCTCTCCCTCATTCTCTCTCTCACACACACACACACACACCAGATTTCGGTCTGGATGTGGACCTGCTATAACAGCATCTCCATTCCCCACAGCCAAAACAAATTATTTTGATCTGAGTGAGTCACACACGCACACGAAAACACACACACACACTCTCTCTCTCTCACACACACACACACACACACACACACACACAAACTCTCTCTCACACACACACGAGTACACACACACACTCTCTCTCTCTCTCACACATACACACACACTCACAAACTCTCTCTTTCTCACACACACACACACACGAGTACACACACACACTCCCTCTCTCACTCTCTCTCTCTCACACACACACACACACACACACACACACACACACACACACACACACACACACACACACACACACTCATAAACAAATGCACACATTCACACAACTGTAAGTCTTTCCTCACACAAGTACACATTCCAAAGCAAAAAGACAGGACATTGCACACACACTAGAACACATTGCACAGACAGCACCCCCACACACCCACACACACACACACATACACACACAAAACAAAGGCACCTCCACTCACACCTGCACATGCACACACACACACACACACACACACACACAGAGCTCATAAACAAATGCACACACAGACACACACACTCAGACACAGAGGATGCATTCAGTTCTCCCCCAATTCACCGGAGACAATCAGAGCGTGAGATTCTCAGGAACAACTGCAAAAAAACAACAAAACAAAGAAAAAACGAAACACACACACACACACACACACACACACACACACACACACAGCAAGAGAGAGAGCACCTCAAACCCCTTCTTATTCCTTCAGTAGAAGAGCCAATCAGAGCATGAAGCCCTTTCAACACAGCACACACCAGCCAATCAGAGCGTGTGATTTTATTTCACCTTTCTGTGAACAGGAGAACACCTCAGCCAGACCAGACACCTTATTTGCATGAGGTCAAGACGGACAGCACACAAACATACTCGCGCGCCACGCGCGCACGCACACAAACACTCACACACACACATGCACGGGTGCAGTGCACACACACACACACTCACACACACTCACACACACACACACACACACACACACACACACACACACACACACACATGTGCATGCACAGTTTCTAAAGTCCATATAATCTCAACTACGAGTTTATAAAGTCCATATAATCTCAACTCTGCTCTTATAGAGTCCATATAATCTCAATTTATGAGTTTATAAAGTCCATATAATCTCAACACTGTATTACGTCTTATCAGAACGGAATGAGAAGCCAACCCTGAAGTAATCAACTAAGGAAGTAGATTGCAGGCAGTAGCCCACAGGAAGTAGATCACATAAAGTTCCCTACATGAAGTACATCACAGGAAACAGATCACAGGAAGTGGATCACGGGCACTGGTCACTGGTCACTCACCGGAGTCTCGTTTGGACAACAACTTCACACTGTGGCCCGCAGCAACAGACATCAGCAACAACACAAGTAGAGTGGAGAGCATGTTTCCCTCTTTCCTACAGGGAGAGAGAGAGAGAGAGAGCGAGAGAGCGAGACATGGTTAAGGCTTGAAATGAAGCTTTTTGCAAGTGACCTACCTCTTTACCTTCATACATAGAGTGACAGAAAAGAAAAGAAAATGTAAAAAGAAAGAGATTAGTGAACCCTGAAACTCAAATGAAATTAGACAGCCCTACTGAACTCTGTGGATAGATGCATAGATCTCACATGTCCAGCGGAGGCCATGAAGGCTCCTCAGTCTGGCTACTACATCACACTTCTCCATTCTAGAAAGGCAGTTGATGTGTAAGCTCACTACCCCGTGCTCATGGGGAATCATGCTGATATCGTGGCTAGCGTATTGCCTGGTTTTGGCTGAACAAATCTCGCTTCGCATTTGCACAGTTTGGACTGTGTTTAAACTGTACAGAAACACCAGATGTTCTGTTTCAAACACAAACAGAATCGACAACTAGAGAAATATGGCAAGAATATCACAGATTTGAAAAAAGATTGATAGATTAAATTAATCATAATCAAAGCACAGAAACTTCAATTGCTACAAACTACTGTACATTACAAAACCAGTCCTAAATATAATAAGGCAAAGGCAGTAACCTGCAGACCAGTGTGTTTATATATGTGTATATGTGTGGCCATGACAGAATCCTGCAGGGCAGTTTGTTTATATATGTGGCCATGACAGAATCCTGCAGGCAGTGTGTTTATATATGAGGCCATGACAGCATCTTGCAGGGCAGTTTGTTCATATGTGGCCATGACAGTATCCCACAGAGCAGTGTTTATATATGTATATGTGATGTATATGTGATCACATCACAACTTTTGAAATAACCTGCAGCCAATGTGTGCGCAAAACTGAAACGTTACGAGAGAAATGTATGGCGACACAAGATATTGTACAAGATCAGAACAAGAAAAAGAATCAGCTGGAATAGAATAGATAGAAATAAAGAAAGAAAGAAAGAAAGAAAGAAAGAAAGAAAGGAGGTCAGAGAGAGTGAAAGTGAGAATATGACTCTGAGGAGCTTGTCATCCACCCACACAGGCAGAGAGTTCCGACACCCAGAGTGAATGTAAGGCAGGGTTCATTGCATGCACACCTACACACACACACACACACACACACACACACACACACATACCACACACACACACACACACACACACAGGCTGAAATATGTGACTCCATTTGATGATAGTCTTTGATTACATTTCACTAGTTCGCCCGTCGGCATGATTGCTATACTGAGTGTATAAGCTAAGCGCGTGTTTGGCATGGTAGCTGGCCGTGGTCATGGAATGCCTGAAGCGGAGATCGCGATAGAGCGATGGCCGCTTGCACCCCCCAGTGTAAGGAGGATGCGTAACTAGTTCGGACTAGTTCATCCGAACTAGGGTCTCGGGGTTCAGCTGAGACGTTGCTGCATGGTCTTGGGGCTCAGCGGAGCAGTCATTAGATGGGTCCTGAACCTTGGCGGAGCTGGGACTCAGTGGAGCTGTTGCTGCCTGAGGCTTCGGGCTCTGCAGAGGCGTCATTGAACGGATCTTGAGGCTCAGCGTAGCTGCTGCTGCATGGGTCCTGGAGCTCGGCGTAGTTGCTGCATGGTTCTGGGGCTCAGCGAAGCCGTCATTTCATGGGTCTTGGGGCTCAGCGTAGCTGCTGTTGCACAGGTCTTGGGGCTTGGTGGAGCCGACGTTGCATGGGTCCTGGGGCTCGGCGTAGTTGTTGCTGCATGGTTCTTGGGGCTGAGCAAAGCAGTCGTTGCATGGGTCTTGGGGCTCAGCGAAGCCATCGTTTCATGGGTCTTGGGGCTCAGAGTAGTTGTTGCTGCATGGTTCTTGGGGCTCAGCGAAGCCATCGTTTCATGGGTCCTGGAGCTCGGTGTAGCTTTTGCTGCATGGGTCTTGGGGCTCAGCACAGCCGTTGTAGCAGGGTAGCAGGAGCTCAGCGGAGCAGTTGCTGCATGGGTCTCCCTGAAGCTGTTGTTACTAAACATGGTAAAGCAGCTTTTAGCTGCTATGCGGCTCAGCTGTGGAACCAACTTTCGGATGACATCAGATGCTT
>NC_055958.1:37419943-37432443 GCF_018492685.1 Alosa sapidissima | reverse complement strand
GGGTTTATCACTAGGTGGCAGTCTCGCCAGGTCTCGCTACTGTAGGTCACTTCCCGGAAACTTTACAGGGAACACTTCATATTTCATGAAAGATGCTATATCTCCATTTCTAAAAAAAACAGGGATTTTGATGACAACTGGCCACTGTTTAGCTTGGGATTTCTCAGGAACAGAGGCATGTAGAAATACACACTGAGGAACAGAGGCATGTAGAAGTACCCACTGAGAGCTTAAAGTCTCACCTTTCAAACAACCCATAGTATGTGTCCATAGCTATAACATAGAATACGCTGTGGCTCTACAAAAATCGTCAACAATGATCTAGATTGCTGGCACTCTGGGCCAAAGCTTCCGAAAACAGCGCGGCATTCAAAGTGTTAACTTTAACATTAACATCAGCTATGCTAGCTAGCTATGACTACCCATGCTTTTTACATTAAAATTAACATTAGCTATGCTAGCTGCCTATCCAGCCAAACAAACATTCCTCCCGGTCGCCAAGTTTTGTGCCAATAGCAATTATTATAAAAGAAAGCAAACAGTTAAAGTATATATTAAAGTTATTATGAAATGTCTCTATTCAAAAACATACCATTTTACAGTAAAACTCCCACTTTTTCTCATAAAACAAAATGCCCAAACCAGGTCAACAACATTAAATAGCTATTTTTGACTGAAAAGACAAATTTGAATAGGAAATTAAACTAGGCCTATATACTGTATTTATGAATATCTGTATCGTAAACCATTTTGTTTCTAAAACAACAATGTTTTTTAATACTTCAAAATAGCATTTGTTAAATGAACCTTACATTTTTCAGTATCCATAGGTGTGTAGATTTTAACAAAATGTAGTTTGGTTCTTACCGGGGCTTTTACTGCCTGAAATATCCGATTTTGTTTGTTTACCAGGGACAGCAGTAGAGACTCACAGGAGGATAAAGGCCATTATATCCACTGCATTCTCAATCATGTCCGACATCTTTTCAATTTTGCCTACATAATCAAAAGTTTGGTATTCCTATGAAAGCTTGACGTTGCTACGACATCAGGTTTGCGTGTGTAACTTTGAAGGGAGCAAGTGAGAAGGAGAGAGAAATCACGAGAGAGTAACAAGCCCGTTAATTAAAACAATTACGTTGTTGTGTTACATGGTAATACCGTGGATGCATTAGTTCCACGATATTCATATCATCATGTGTTAATCATCACGATATTCACATCATCATGTGTTAATCATCACAATGATCACAAAACCGGTATATAAGTATAAGTATATATACTCTTTTGATCCCGTGAGGGAAATTTGGTCTCTGCATTTATCCCAATCCGTGAATTAGAGAAACACACAGTGAACACACAGTGAGGTGAAGCACACACTAATCCCGACGCAGTGAGCTGCCTGCAACAACAGTGGTGCTCGGGGAGCAGTGAGGGGTTAGGTGCCTTGCTCAAGGGCGCTTCAGCCGTGCCTACTGGTCGGGGTTCGAATCGGCAACCCTCAGGTTACAAGTCCGATGCACTAACCAGTAGGCCACGGCTCGCGACACCCCTAGCCTGAATGACCTACTGTGAATGAATGTATGAATTAATGAATGACAACATAAGGCCTGGCTCTATGTCATGCGACTGTGAGATCCACAGTTAGAGACATAAACCCAGTAAGTGAATGAATGGATGAATGGATGAATGGATGAACAATGCAGACAACAAGCTCTGACACATACTCAGAGTCTCCCCTCTCTGGCCTCTTGTCTCCCGTCAACCCCCAGCCCAGCCCACCCTGGCCTGTAAAGTGCCCCAGTAAGAGGCTCCGTCCTGGGCTAGCCTGTGTGATGGATGCCCCGGGCTCCTGGTAACTACTCCATAAGTTGTGCTGGGAGCGGAGACCAGCGAGCCGTAACTCTGCACTGCAGCCGGCCGCCGACCTGTCGATATTTCATCAGCAGAAATACAGAAGAGACAAAATACGAGGAGGGGAACAAAATACGAGGAGGGGCCGTTTCCATGGTTACTGGCGTGTCATGTTGTGTGTGTGTGTGTGTGTGTGTGTGTGTGTGTGTGTGTGTGTGTGTGTGTGTGTGTGTGTGCTCATTAAAGAGAAATACATCAAATAGAAACAGACACACAGACACAAATGCAGGTCAACTAGATGTATATACAGTACATACATTACTTTACACACATAATATATCTACAAAACACACACACATAATATATCTACAAAACACACACACATACACACACACGCACACACACACACACACACACACACACACACACACACACACACACACACACACACACACACACACTTGACTCAAAGACAGACAGACACATACTGTAGCAACAAAGACAAAGAGGTCGTCACCGCCACCCACCTGAACATTTTGGCAAGAATGCCCTCATTAGTTATCTCTCACACACACACACACACACCACATTCTGCCACACCCCACTCAAATGATTAAACACACACACACACACACACACACACAGCAGCAGATAATGGTCCATGTCTCTTCATATAGGGCATCAGTAAAATATAAGTTACTGCCAGTCCTACATCTCTGATGTGAATGTCCACAAACCACTCTTTTCCATCCAGCCATAAACACACACACACACACACACAAACCCACACACACACATCCCTGTCTCCTGTCCAGCTCTGCCCTTGTAATGCCGGAGGTGGGGGGGGGTTAGGTGAAAAATGTTCCTGTCTGAAGACACTCAATCCTGGGCACTGTCCACGCCACACCTGGGCCAGGAGCTGGAGCTCCAACAATTCCACTGCACAAACAAACACACACACACACACACACACACACACACAGACACACACAAACACACACACACAGAGAGACACACACAAACACATACACACACACACACACACACAGAGAGAGAGACACACACACACACACAGAGAGACACACACAAACACATACACACACACAGAGAGAGAGAGAGAGAGACACACACACAAACACACACACACACACACACACACATACCACACTCACAGGCACATATTAGCCCATGGACAAAGAATCCTCTCTCACACACAACGACAGGCACACACACACACAAACAGACTTCCACTCTATTCCCCCTCGGACACATGCTCTTTTCTTTTCTTCTTCTCTCTCTCTCTCCCTCTCTCTCCCTCTCTCTCTCCCTCTCTCTCTCTCCCTCTCTCTCTCTCTCTCCCTCTCTCTCCCTCTCTCTCTCTCTCTCTGTGTCTCTCTCTCACACACACAGACGTTCCGTGCTTTCTCCGGGTGTGTGTGAGTTTGATACCAATCAGTCGTGAGCCAGAACTCAGCACGGATATGCCGCATCAGCAGGATCTGTGTATGAGAGAGAGGGCAGGAACACCAGAGAAAAGGAAGGAGTGTGTAGCGGGAGTGTATGTGTGTGTGTGTGTGTGTGTGTGTGTGTGTGTGTGTGTGTGTGTGTGTGTGTGTGTGGCGTGTGTGTGTGTGTGGGGTGTGTGTGTGTGTGTGTGTGTGTGTTTGCGTGTGTATACGGTTGCAAGGCTGTGTCTGTGTGTGTGTGTGTTGGGACGGGGGGGGGGGGGGGGGGGGGGGGGGGGTTGCGTGTGTGTACATGTTCATGGTTATGTGTGTGTGTGTGTGTGTGTGTGTATTTGCATGTGTGTATGGGTGCATGACTGTGTGTGTGTGTGTGTGTGTGTGTGTTTGTGTGTGAGGGGGTGTCATGAGGGGAGTCGAGTGCTGGTGAATCATTGTCAAAGCGCCTCTGGGCATCCAGGCAACTGGTGAACTCAGAGCCTGGTCAGAGATATTGCACGAACAACACACACACACACACCCACCCACACACACGCACACACACACACACACACACACACACACACACACACACACACACACACACACATATACACACACATGTTGACTCATATTAGATGTATCACACACAAACAAAGGCAAACTCTGAATCACACAGTTATCACAGGCACAAAAAACCCATGCAAACATATTCACACACACGTCCACCACACAACCACAGACACACACACACACAAACACACACACACACACACACACACATCATTGTGGGCACTAAATATTAACAGCCATTTCTGTTATATTCTGTTCTGTTTCAAAATGTAAATATTTTGGTTTGTAATATGGGTTTATATAATCAAAATATTTTGATGGAATGTTTGGTTATATTTATGTTTGTTGATGCTTTATGTTATAATTGTGAAAGGGCAAAGGTTAGCTTATATGATGTAGGTGAGGATTGAACCTGGCAGTTGGAAAATGGAAGTGTGGGGCTCACTCCGCTCACTCCAGGCTTGTGCACAACTCAGAATTGAATTCAGAATGACTCCTAAATTCCAATTCAATTCTTGAATTTGAATTGAATTTGAATTAAGGTCAAAAACAGGATGTAGAATTACAATTCGAATTTGAATTGAAGGAAGTAGAATTGAAATTCAATGAAATTCGAAGAAATTCATATACATAATTTAAGGGTATTGTTTAATCAATGAAGCTTCTCAGTAAATGTCTGATATGATTGCATTAAACACACAACGTTTAACTTAAAACAGTAACAAATGACATTTCCACACTGTAAAACAATAGTTTTACTTACTTAAAATGTAAGTAGAATTCAGGTTTTGTCTTTTGTTGAGATTACTTGCGTAAAATGAGTGTTACTTAATTTTGAGGTAGAAAAGTAAACATGCAAACTTATTGTCCTTGCAATTCCCATTCCAGATTTGTCTGTAATGTCAAGTTGTGCAAACAAACGCTCACTTAGTGTAGTGAACTTACAGTACACAGAATTGCTATTTCAACTAACTTGGTCATTACAATTACAAGTAAAGTATACTGCATGTTTATTAAACACAACAGGTGTATTGAAGTTGTGCTAAAATGTCACAATTCAGCTAACTGATATGACAAAATTGCATTTCCAGAATGCCACAGGCCCGGCCTACATATTGTTAAAGGGATCACATATTAATCTTTACTGAAATTCAATCCTAAGTTACAATAACAAAGTGACAGTAAAGGCTATATATATACTGTTTATATTGATACATCACCCCATCAATGACTATCCAAAACAGACTAATCATGTGAACTAGTGCTGACAGTTATAGACAGACACAGATCTGTAGCTGGAAAACATACCCTGTCTCTGCTAAGTTACTGAGGCTAAATGTGAGCTTGATTAGGATTTTTGGGTGATCTCCTTGCAAACTTATGTTGCTTCTAGAAATGGTGGTGTTAGTGGCTGTCCATTAAATGGCACTCTCCTCTCTGGTCAGGATATTAATATCAACCCCATTGCCTTAACAATATGTCATTGATTAACAGCATCATTAACAGCATGTCATTGATAACCCCAATGACATGCCGCATACTATATAGGCTACTGCTGTTGGATGGGCCATTTGTATTGTGCTTGTGACCATTTGTTGGCGGATTTGTGGGTAGTGTGCTTTTTAAAGTTAAACTTGAGCAGGGGCTTCCGTATGTGTTTTTACCTTGGATTTTGGCACAAGGGATTTTAACATCTAATCCTGTGTATTAATGTAATATATACACTGAACTGCAGAAATCAGGCCTTTGAATGCAATGGAAAAACAAAGTCCTGACTCACCGTGGACATCAAAGATTAGGGGGTTCCCTGATCCGCTGGACAAACCCAGGTGTGTGCCACATATTGGTGGTACATAGTGAGGTTTCCCCTTCTCTGTGCAGTACTTTCAGAGTGTAAAACAATATATAAATAAACATAACATGTTGCTGATGTTCTACCCACAGCATTTTGGATAGTGTTTTGGATAGTCATCTACTTGTGCGATGCATCCACATAAATTACACACCAACAGTATATAACTGTTAGTGTCACTGTCACTTTATTGTAATTTAAGATTGAATTTCAGTAAGGATTAATATGTGATATCTTTACAAATATGTGGGTCAGGGCAGTGGCATTCTGGAAATGCATTGTGGGAAATGTAACATCAGTTAGCACACCTTGTGTTTAATAAACACACAATATACTTTACTTGTAATGGCCAAGTTAGTTTAAATAGGAATTCTCATAGTGTAAGTGTACTACACAAAGTAAGCATTTGTTTGCACAACTTGGAATTCCTATTCCAGATTAGTCTGTAATTTCAAGACAATCGGTTTGCTTTTTTTTTTTTTAAACTAAGGTTAACTAACAGGTTAAGTAAGGTTAACTAACTAACTAACTTCACAGTGTAGCAAACCTTAAGCAATTTAAGTATAGTTTACTTGACTTAAATGATCATGTTCACTTTTCCACCTCAACATTAAATTACTCCTTTTAGCCAGGTAATCTCAAAAAACAAAATCAACATAATCAACAAAAGACAATAACTGAGTTATACTAACTAAATTTAAGTAAGAATAGCTATTTGATTTTACAGTGCAAAGTGACTTTCCCAAAACTGAATGCATGTGAGATTCAACACATTCTTCCTTTTGTGTGACTGTGGAATTACTTTGAATTGCCATTAATTTAATTCAACTTCCTGTCATTCCAATTCCAATTCAAATTCAACTTCCTGTGGGGCGGAGCCAATTCAATTCAAATTCCAATTCGTGAATTGAATAGAGATCCATTCTAAAATTCGGAATTTTGCACAAGCTTGGCTCACTCCACGTACTACTAATGTCTTTACTTTTACTGAATAGTTTTTTGTTAAGTTTTATTTCTGGATTTCATTTTTATTTGCCTTTTTGATACTGCAACTGGACAAATATCTTTATTCCAACGTTGGAGTGTGCGTGTATATCCCACCCAGGCAGAGCATCTCCATTGCAGAGCATCTCCATTGCAGAGCATCTTCATTGCAGAGCATCTTCATTGACATCACATCTCCATTGTAGAGCATCTCCATTGCAGAGCATCTTCATTGCAGAGCATCTTCATTGACATCACATCTCCATTGCAGAGCATCTTCATTGACATCACATCTCCATTGTAGAGCATCTCCATTGCAGAACATCTCCATTGCAGCTTGATGTTGACTACAGTTGTCTGTGTTATTCAGAAGATACATGGGAATGGGTATAGGACTGCAGCCAGCCTCATGTGCCAGCCAGATGTGCCAGCCAGATGTGGCTGCAGGAGGACAACTGACTTCTGACTGAACAGAACGAGAGTGTGAATTGGAAGACAAAGATCCAAAGAAAACTTCCAAGGTTAACACCAAGGTCAAGGAAAACCGGTGTCTGTTTGAAAGAAAAACGTTAAAAAGTTGGACTGGATTTGGCTAATGAAATGACAGTCCTTTGGACTGATGATGCAAAACTCTATGGGCACAGACAAAACAATGAACTGACCAATGAAACACCATACCTATTACACACACACACACACACACACTGCTCATACCATACCTATTACACACACACACAAACACACACACACACACTGTTCATACCATACCTATTACACACACACACACACACACACACACACACACACACACACACACACACACACACACACACAAACACACACACACACACTGCTCATATCATACCTATTACACACACACACACACACACTCGAACACACACACACTGCTCAGACTGTACCATACCTATTACACACACACACACACACACACACACACACACACACACACACACACACACTGCTCCATACCATACCTATTTTGAAACATGGAGGAGCCTTGGATTTGTCTTGGTGCTGCTTTGCTTTGTCTAGCCCAGGGTGCCTTAAATCGGTGCAGTGCCCAATGAAATCTCAAGACTAGAAGGCATCCTGGATAGCGAAACACAGTGTCAGGAAGTTCAGCCTCAGGTCACAGGTCATGGGTCCTCCAACAGCATAATGACCCACAACACACTAAAAGCACCCAAGAATAATTATAGAGCAAAGAGTGGACCTTTCTGAAGTGGCTGTCTATGAGTCCAGATCAAAATCCCATGGAACGTCTCTGGAAAGAGAAACATGCAGTCTGCGGAAGGCACCCTTCAAACCTGAGAGGTTGAAGGAGCAGTGTGTGTGTGTGAGGGCTTTTCTTTTTGTTTTTGTGTTGAAACCGCATCAGTAAGTACCAGTCTTGCAGGGAACGATTGGGTTGACACCGCATCAGTAAGCACCAGTATTGGTGTGAATGGTTGGGTTAAAACCGCATCAGTAAGCACCAGTGTGAATAGTGTGTGAAACAGGTCAAATTAGACCAGAAGAATCTCTGTTACAGCAACATTGATTCGGTGGAGATTTCATGGGAGACTGGATTAAATCTGAAAGGCCTGTAATCTAGAGAGTCAATAAAACCCAATCAGCATAGCAATCCTATAATCAACACTCAGACACAGAGTGGGCATGGGGCTCATATATATTTATATATGTGTGTGTGTGTGTGTGAGAGAGAGAGAGAGAGAGAGAGAGAGGGCATGGGGCTCATATATATTTATATATGTGTGTGTGTGTGAGAGAGAGAGAGAGAGAGAGAGAGAGAGAGGGCATGGGGCTCATATATATTTATATATGTGTGTGTGTGTGTGTGAGAGAGAGAGAGAGAGAGAGAGAGAGAGAGAGAGGGCATGGGGCTCATATATATTTATATATGTGTGTGTGTGTGTGTGTGAGAGAGAGAGAGAGAGAGAGAGAGAGAGGGCATAGGGCTCATATATATTTAAACAACCTTGGAGCAGTGCTCTTCCGGATCCTTCCGTGACAGAGGTCGGGATGCTGTCAGCTGCTGAGATTCAGCCAAAGAGTTGTTCACTCTGTGGACACAGTGGGTTGTTTCACTCACACACACACACACACACACACACACACAGTGGGTTGTTTCAAACTCACAAAGTTTGTCTTTACAGTTTTGAAGAGATGTTTACTAATTCAGGACTACTGTAGGTGTATTTCATGTCAAACTGAAAAGGTAGGCTGCTTTTCCAATTACGAGACATGTAACTGAGTATTTCTTACCAAGACATAGAAAGGAACCAACTAATGCTGTCTATTTCTCTATTAGTGTTTCCCATACAATCTCTTAAGTGTTCCTCTAAACTGCCCCTAGAGGTGGGTTTACATTGGACTTTTTTGTTGGTCATTCCGATTAAAGTATTACGAATGAAAATGTGTGTGATCTGTGTACATGGGGTACGCTATTCTGATCAGATGCTCTCAAACGCTCTAGAGTCGCTGCAATCATATTCTGTTCAATGGAAATAAGAGCAGAATACACCAGCTCTTTCATTCTAATCGAATCGGCAGTTTTATTCCAATCAAGGTGTTTACGTGTGTCATTTCTATTCCAATTGAGCCATTATTCCGATTCCAATTGAGCCATTATTCCGATTCCAATTGAGCCATTATTCCGATTCTAATGGGAATAGAAGTGTCCATGTAAACCATGTAAATGTGTCGCATCCCAGGCATATCTTTTTTTTTTTCATTTTGCATTTTTTCACTTTGCATTTGCAAGGAATTAAAAATCAGTATTTATATTGATGTGTTTTCTTTCAATTTAATGAAACTCAAAATGCATTGCTGTACATATCTTTGTCTTATACCACAGTACCACAGAGCTTAAGTCAAAACAGTAACACATTTTAGGATCTAAGATATTTGTTTTTTATCTGACAAAAGTCATCATTCCTCCTTCTGACACTTCTCCTCCTCACCTCCTCCTTGCATTCTGACATGTCCTGAGTCTCCTGAGCAGATCCATTCTAAAGGGCTAGAGACAGGCATCACCAGATAGACCCTGACAGATAATTCAGCACAAACCCACACACACACATTTCAGGACCTTGGACATTCACCCCACCCAGATACTTAATTTACCCAACCCTGGACATTTACCCCACCCTGGGTCCAACACTACTAACTGCCTGGGTCTCTGAGCTGGTAGGGGTCCCCAGGGCCAGCTGATTACGTTACTCTTCACCACAAACAGTTCCTCCGAGAACCATCTTGAAATCCATGGCCCATACCATACTGGCTATGAGCTCCATTATAAGGCTACATCACTGCGACTAAACCATTGAATGTAACAAGCCCCGCAAAGTATGACCAGAGAAAGAGTGTACAAATGACTAGAGTAAAGAGTGTGCAGATGAGTATAGATGAGTATAGAGTGTGCAGATGAGTATAGAGTGTGCAGATGAGTATAGATGAGTATAGAGTGTGCAGATGAGTATAGATAGAGTGTGCAGATGAGTATAGAGTGTGCAGATGACTATAGACTGTGCAGATGAGTATAGATAGAGTGTGCAGATGAGTATAGATAGAGTGTGCAGATGAGTATAGAGTGTGCAGATGAGTATAGAGTGTGCAGATGAGTATAGATGACTATAGAGTGTGCAGATGAGTATAGATGAGTATAGAGTGTGCAGATGAGTATAGATGAGTATAGAGTGTGCAGATGAGTATAGATGAGTATAGAGTGTGCAGATGACTATAGACTGTGCAGATGAGTATAGAGTGTGCAGATGAGTATAGAGTGTGCAGATGAGTATAGAGTGTGCAGATGAGTATAGAGTGCAGATGAGTATAGATGAGTATAGAGTGTGCAGATGACTATAGACTGTGCAGATGAGTATAGAGTGTGCAGATGAGTATAGAGTGTGCAGATGAGTATAGAGTGTGCAGATGAGTATAGATGAGTATAGAGTGTGCAGATGAGTATAGATGAGTATAGAGTGTGCAGATGAGTATAGATGAGTATAGAGTGTGCAGATGAGTATAGAGTGTGCAGATGAGTATAGATGACTATAGAGTGTGCAGATGACTATAGAGTGTGCAGATGACTATAGAGTGTGCAGATGAGTATAGATGAGTATAGAGTGTGCAGATGAGTATAGAGTGTGCAGATGAGTATAGATGAGTATAGAGTGTGCAGATGAGTATAGAGTGTGCAGATGACTATAGACTGTGCAGATGAGTATAGATAGAGTGTGCAGATGAGTATAGACTGTGCAGATGAGTATAGAGTGTGCAGATGAGTATAGAGTGTGCAGATGAGTATAGATGAGTATAGAGTGTGCAGATGACTATAGACTGTGCAGATGAGTATAGAGTGTGCAGATGAGTATAGAGTGTGCAGATGAGTATAGAGTGTGCAGATGAGTATAGATGACTATAGAGTGTGCAGATGAGTATAGATGAGTATAGAGTGTGCAGATGAGTATAGATAGAGTGTGCAGATGAGTATAGAGTGTGCAGATGAGTATAGAGTGTGCAGATGAGTATAGATGACTATAGAGTGTGCAGATGAGTATAGATGAGTATAGAGTGTGCAGATGAGTATAGATGACTATAGAGTGTGCAGATGAGTATAGATGAGTATAGAGTGTGCAGATGACTATAGACTGTGCAGATGAGTATAGAGTGTGCAGATGAGTATAGAGTGTGCAGATGAGTATAGAGTGTGCAGATGAGTATAGATGACTATAGAGTGTGCAGATGAGTATAGATGAGTATAGAGTGTGCAGATGAGTATAGATGAGTATAGAGTGTGCAGATGAGTATAGATGAGTATAGAGTGTGCAGATGAGTATAGATGAGTATAGAGTGTGCAGATGAGTATAGAGTGTGCAAATGAGTGCAGATGAGTATAGAGTGCAGATGAGTATAGATGACTATAGAGTGTGCAGATGAGTATAGAGTGTGCAGATGAGTATAGATGAGTATAGAGTGTGCAGATGAGTATAGAGTGTGCAGATGACTATAGAGTGTGCAGATGAGTATAGATGAGTATAGAGTGTGCAGATGAGTATAGAGTGTGCAGATGAGTATAGAGTGTGCTAATGAGTGCAGATGAGTATAGAGTGCAGATGAGTATAGATGACTATAGAGTGTGCAGATGAGTATAGAGTGTGCAGATGAGTATAGATGAGTATAGAGTGTGCAGATGAGTATAGAGTGTGCAGATGAGTATAGATGAGTATAGAGTGTGCAGATGAGTATAGAGTGTGCAGATGAGTATAGATGAGTATAGAGTGTGCAGATGACTATAGAGTGTGCAGATGAGTATAGATGAGTATAGAGTGTGCAGATGACTATAGAGTGTGCAGATGAGTATAGAGTGTGCAGATGAGTATAGATGACTATAGAGTGTGCAGATGAGTATAGATGAGTATAGAATGTGCAGATGAGTATAGAGTGTGCAGATGAGTATAGATGAGTATAGAGTGTGCAGATGAGTATAGATGAGTATAGAATGTGCAGATGAGTATAGAGTGTGCAGATGAGTATAGATGAGTATAGAGTGTGCAGATGACTATAGAGTGTGCAGATGAGTATAGATGACTATAGAGTGTGCAGATGAGTATAGATGAGTATAGAGTGTGCAGATGAGTATAGATGACTATAGAGTGTGCAGATGAGTATAGATGACTATAGAGTGTGCAGATGACTATAGAGTGTGCAGATGAGTATAGATGACTATAGAGTGTGCAGATGAGTATAGAGTGTGCAGATGAGTATAGATG
>NC_055958.1:37409943-37414943 GCF_018492685.1 Alosa sapidissima | reverse complement strand
TGCTCTCTCTGCACACTCTTCTATCTACACATCTGTACATCTACATATACATCTACACATACATCTACACATCTGTACATCTACACATACATCTACACATCTGTACATCTACACATTAGGGCTGGGACAACGCGTCGACGTAATCGATTAAGTCGACGCAAAAAATAAGTCGACGCAAAATATGCGCGTCGATTTGTCAGACCCAAAACGCGTGCTGCCAAATATTTTGAATTTTACACCTTCAGTGTTTCCCATACGTTGACTAATCTGTGGTGGGGCGCCACAAAACCGGCCGTCACACATTGATGTTCTATGTTGTACTACCGGTATTTAAATTAAAGATTCTTTGAGCTGCACTTTTTACGCATGCAGCCTTTCCCTGCCCCACCCGCTCTCTCTCGTAACGAGCCCGCTGCCCCTCCTCTGCATGTGCATTTAACACAAAATATTCACGATTGTTGAAGGATTGATGTTGCCACATAGAAGCATTGCATAGAACACGGCTGGCTAAATTGCTATTAAATCCGCTTAGCATTATGACCATGCTGTGCAAATTTGTTCAAAACTGCTGCAGTCAAGTTAACTCTGCTAGGTCTATCACAACAGTACATTGAGGAGACCAAACTTAGTTAAGTTATGCAATCAAGCAGTATCTCAAAGCAAACGTTAGAATACTGTTTGGATGTTGAGTTTAGCATGCTTACTTACAGCTGCTTGTCAATTTCTTTACTCAGGGCTCATTTTATTGACTCTGACACTGAATGTTTGCAAAATCCCGATGTAAATGGAAAAGTGTTTTCCAAGATTCCAACTACGTTAGTTCTTGAATTTCCCCTGGGGATCAATAAAGTATCTATCTATCTATCTATCTATCTATGTTATGAATTGCATCCATACATCAGCTGCGTTTTAACTGCGTTAGTGTTACAATTGCAAGGGAACGAACATCTTAAAGTGACAGGCACTCAATTAGACCTATACACTACTGAACTTTATTGAATGCTACCTCTGACTAAGAATGCATTACTTTGCACTTGTATAGTATTTTATTTTGGAATTTTAAGAGCAATAAACATATATTGCAATGTTAAGGAATTCATGTTTTTTTTTTCATTCAGATATATAAATCAACATGTATAAATTGCTATTAGTCAATTAATGGGGAGATAATCGATAATCGAATCGAATCGAAATCGAATCAGACTGAAAAAATTAATCATTAGATTAATCGATGCATCGAAAAAATAATCACTAGATTAATCGTTTAAAAAATAATCGTTTATCCCAGCCCTACTACACATACATCTACACATCTGTACATCTACACATCTGTACATCTCCACATCTGTACATCTACACATACATCTACACATCTGTACATCTACACATACATCTACACATCTGTATATATTGTTTGTATTGTTTGTGTATGTGTATGGTTATTGTTATTGTTATTATGCTGTTAAATTATATTAAGCATATTAATACTACTACTGGTATTTTTCAGCTATTTGATTCTACAATAAACTGCTGATTTTCATTTCAATGTAATGTTTATCGAAGTCACTTTGGACAAAAGCATGACCATGACCATAAACGTGTATTTTGATTTTAGTGAAACAACTTGCTTATTTCACAGACCGAATGTATACATATACATCTATACATCTGTCTTTCTATACATCTACATACAGTACATCTACTATAAATCTACAAATCTGTATATTTACGCATCCATCCACCCATCAATGTACTGTATACACAATACAATGTACTCTACATGACTGTGAGTGGGTGGAAGTGGATATGTATATAAATGTAGGTGAAACAGACGCCCAGACAGAGACATATATTTATGCATGAACATGCTGTCCAACACACACAACACACAATCTGCACTTGAGTGACACAGTTAAGTATCCATCATTAATTATTAATGAAATAATTAACCCTGATGCACAAGTGTAGTGTGGTGATTACAGTCTGCTAATGACTGAATTAATTGATTTTATGTAAATGTAATTAATTCTGTTGCAGATAGATATTGAGCAAATCTAAAAGGGTCAACATGTGAAAATATCATTTAAACATGGTTAACACACATAAAGTCATTAACGCGCGCACGCACACACACACACACACACGCACGCACACACGCACGCACGCACGCACACACATGCACACATATATACCGAAGTGCGCGCCCGTGCACACACACACACACATACACACACATACACACACACACATCTTGGCAGCATTACTTAGCCTCACTTCTAGGGGAATGTTGATAAATAAATAACACAAGTTCTATGAGGAGATTTTGACAGACAGGACAATAAATGGTTTAACTTCAGCAATGCTGGCTGGCAAACAGGCTTATCAGTGACGAGAGTTAAATGAAACAATTATTAGAACACATTTCCTTCCATTTACTTTACTTTATTTGAGAGTCAGATAAAACATTGGAATACATTGACTTCCTCCACGGGTGCTGCTTCGCCAAGTGGCCTGTAGCCCTGGGCAATCTCAGCTCTGTGTTCTACACACTAACACTTATCTACTACATACTTATATTCTACAGGTGCAAGTGCATGGGTGTGTGTATGAGATGTTTTTTTCAGTATATGCATGGGTACAGTTGTGTAGCCTATTTGAGATATTTGTTCTATATATGTATGAGAGTGTGCACTGTGCATATGAGATGTTTTTCTGTATACATGTACGTATATGAGAGTGTGAATATGAGATGTTTGTGTAATGGTGGAGGTGTATATGAGATGTTTTTCTGTGTGTAAATATGTATGTATGTATGTGTATAATATATGGGATGCGGTTCTATAATGTACAGTATGTGCTCGTATGATGATGTAGTTCTATAATTTATGTGCTTGTATGATGATGTGTGTAGCAGAGATGGGGACTCGAGTCTGAGACTTGGACTCGAGTCGCACTTAAGTCGCACAAACAGTGACTTCAGACTTGACTTGCGACTCCACCTCAAAGACTTCAGACTTGACTCGGACTCGAGCTTCGAGACTCGCAAGTCGTGAACAACCTGTATTTCATGCAATTATTGCTTTTTTAAATGTACATGTATTCATGTATTTATATTTCATTTTATTGGTACATATACGTTGGGGAAACGTATGCGAACTGTCCTCTTTGCCATAATGTGCAACGTACATGCGCTATGTGCATGCACTCACAGATCAAAAATGCCTTGAACATGGCGACACCAAGTCCTCCCGGAGTTGTGCGTTGCTGTCACTGTTGCTGGTTTTTTGTCACTAGGCTAAGTATATAGTATATATACTTTTTTGATCACGTGAGGGAAATTTGGTCTCTGCATTTAACCCGATCAGTGAATTAGTGAAACACACTCAGCACACAGTGAACACACAGTGAGGTGAAGCACACACTAATCCCGGCACAGTGAGCTGCCTGCATCACCAGCGGCGCTCAGGGAGCAGTGAGGGGTTAGGTGCCTTGCTCACTGGTCGGGGCTCGAACCGGCAACCCTCCGGTTACAAGTCCAGAGTGCTAACCAGTGGGCCACGACTGCTACTTTTGGTTACCAAAACTTCGTGCCCAGTGAAAATAAGCGAACAGCTACATGCAATGTGTATGACACCAGGATAATGTTGTCGGTTCAACAACGTCAAACTTCATCAGCCATTCAAAATGCACCCAGATAGGACTTACTGATGTGAAAGAGACGTTAAACGTAGCATATATCGTCACAGGTGACAAGTTAAAAATCACAAAGTGTTGTGCTAATGCTGGGAACAGGATATTGCATATTTATAGTTGGCCATATGATGTGACAGACTTAGGTTAATAGTTCACCAGGTCCGAGGGCTAAAGGGATGTGTTAGCATTAGACTATACAATGTCCTAAATTGGAGACCCAATGTAAGTTCTGGATGTAAAGAAAATTAAGCTAACTCCATTAAAGCATAGGTGATTTTCAGTTTCACATCCACTCTTGGCTGCCCACATTTTATTTCAGAAAAAAATATGATAGACGTTGGCAGGATTGGAATTTCACGACGGCCATGGCCGTCATTGCCCTTAGCATTGTCCGTGATGCCTCTTTGAAAATCAAAGGTTCACAGGTCAATGTGGCCTTGGTGCCGCCTTCTTTCAATATTCTGCTTTGCATCCGACTAATAGCATATTTTATTGGGCCTATTGTAGTATAGTGAAGAACACGCGTACTACTGAAGCCGGGAGACCAGAAAGATGATAGAACATGAGTAGGACACATGTATGACAAAGCAGTTGACAATAAAAAAACTGATCTCTTCGTTTATTTCGTTTATTGTCAACTGCTTTGTTTTACATGTGTCCTACTCATGTTCTATCATCTCTCTGGTCTCCCGGCTTCCGTAGTAGGCGTGTCCTTCACTATACTACAACTATGGCCTGTCAAAATAATCTTAGCCTTCACAGTGCAAAATAATGTAGTCTTTTGGAGAAAGTGACAGCGCACGGCAAGAAAGAAAGTGCGTCCAAATTCACCCATTCTTCTCAGTTGAACTACTCGCGAAGTAGCCTAGTGATCACACAGACATTACATGTATCACACCACATGAAAGAGCTTTTTCTCAGCTTTTAAACGATGTAAGCCGCTATGCTGTGAAAAATGGTTCGCGAGAAAAATGAATCATATTATTTTACATAGAGTTCTGCGCCCCCTGCCTATTCATCTCGGTGGAATACTTTACGAACTTTTCCCTCAACACATGACAAACCATATATCAGGATAAACAACAGACCTTACCGAACTCAAAGGTGTAAAGCATTCCTCTGTACAGTTAGCCATTCCAGAGTAATCCCTGTTTTGAATTTGCAGCATTTCTACATACATGTATCCAACTTTGGGTTCACATTTCACAGTCACAATGTGTTTAAATTGTTCAGTATATTATTTCATAACAGGCCAAACAGGCCAATACAAAAGAAATGTTACCAATATCGCCTACAGTAGATATCTG
>NC_055958.1:37392443-37404943 GCF_018492685.1 Alosa sapidissima | reverse complement strand
CTCTCTTCCTCCTCTCCTCTCCTCTTTTAGATCTCTCTCTTCCTCCTCTCCTCTTTTAGATCTCTCTCTCTCTCTTCCTCCTCTCTCTTCTCTCCTCTTTTAGATCTCTCTCTTCCTCCTCTCCTCTCCTCTTTTAGATCTCTCTCTTCCTCCTCTCTCTCCTCTCCTCTTTTAGATCTCTCTCTTCCTCCTCTCCTCTCCTCTTTTAGATCTCTCTCTTCCTCCTCTCTCTCCTCTCCTCTTTTAGATCTCTCTCTTCCTCCTCTCCTCTCCTCTTTTAGATCTCTCTCTTCCTCCTCTCTCTCCTCTCCTCTTTTAGATCTCTCTCTTCCTCCTCTCCTCTCCTCTTTTAGATCTCTCTCATCGCTCTTTTGTTCCTCTTCCTCCCCCTGGGCCGCGGTCAGAGGAGACGTGCTGCCCCAGAAACCACCGAGTGAGAGTTTGTGTGTGTGTGTGTTGTGTGTGTGTGTGTGTGCACTGCAGTGATGAAGACAATGATGGCAATGAAAAAGATGATGATGAAGATATCAGAAAGTTCCCCAGAGTCCTCGATCAGATCTGCAGGGTTTTTATACATTCAGGGTATGGCATGTGTGTGTGTGTGAGTGTGTGCGACTATGTGTGTGTGAGAGAGAGAGATCAGTCACACTATACAAGAGAAGTCATTTTGGACTAACATAGGCAGCTCCAGATGGCTCTCCCTCAGAGACAGACATACCCCCCCCCCCCCCCATACACACCTGCTGTACAGATATACCTGCCCTCTGAGGGCCCTGTGTGTGGTCCCTTACCTGCTGTAATAAAAGATAAGAATAACCACCTTATTCTGAATTATCCCTGGCCATCCCATAATACCCCTCACAGCAACCTGAGGGGAGTAGTCCGCCCGCTCTGGGGGGCGGAGACCTCATTAAAGCAAAGGCCTGTGGGATAGCACCGCTCTAACGACCCCCGTCCTCATTAAGCAATTAAGACGTCAGTGTGAGTCTCTAGTGTGTCCAGAGGACACAAGACTTCTTCATCCACCGCTATGAAACCTTTGTCTAACACTCTCCCGCTTTTCTTGCTAGTAAAGCCACCTTTATCACTAGACTTAAGGTGCTTATACACTGCCCCAACAAATGCCAACAAACTCCAACAGTTGGGTGAGTGTGTATCATCAGTCTGTGTTTGTTTCTGTTGGTTGGATGGGTTTGGGTAAGTTTGACATGTCCAAAAGTCATTCTTTTCAGTCAGCCTACAGCAACCAATAACTTTAACTTTAGAATGTTGGGGTTTGATGCGTATTGTCTGGGAAACTTTGGAATGTTAGGTTTTGATGCGTATTGTGTGGGCAACTTTGGAATGTTAGGTTTTGATATATTGTCTTGGCACCTTTAGAATGTTGGGGTTTGTTGGGTACAGAGCCCTCTAGGGCATTGTCTGGGCAACTTTAGAATGTTGGGGTTTATAATCATTTATCACCCGGAGATAAGAAATACTCTTTTCTGATTGGCTGGTGGGGTGGCTATTAATTCTGAATAACAGGACACCGTTTCATATCAATGCTTATGAATGGTAACTATAACAACCATAGTAGGACGACGGTTGTAGGCTTCGCAACAATGGAATCAACTGTAAACAAGCTAACTGTCCATGCTATCGCTGTTATAGGGCCGATGAACAAGCTGAACTAGTGAGCGTCTTTTTAAACGGAACCGCGTGTTTCCTTTGCTTTACAGTGGCAACCGGGTGATAAGCGGGATAACGGCCTTCGAGGTGTGTCCAGTTATACGGAATTAATGGACTCGGCGGAGGTAACAACCAAGACCAAGATATTAAGATAAGAACCAAGACCAAGATATTAAGATAAGAACCAAGACCAAGATATTGAGATAAGAACCAAGACCAAGATACAAGATAAAGACCAAGATATTAAGATAAGAACCAAGACCAAGATATTGAGATAAGAACCAAGACCAAGATATTAAGATAAGAACCAAGACCAAGATATTAAGGTTAAAGCTCTAGATTTCATTTTGAAATGGTTAATGGTTATTTATTGACATTATTGACATATTGACATTGTTGCTATTTCAAGGTCATTTGAATGTTTTCAACTAAAAATAATTTGTAGACAGAGCATCTTAAAGGCAAATCTTCAGATTGAGAGAAAGTGGTATACAGTAGAACATTATGTCCAATATTCCAATATGTGGTTTAATGTTCTGCATTTCTCATTAGTGGGTCACTTTGATACTAAAAGTATGATTCTATGTATCTGACTGTACTGTCCCTGTGTATATCTGTGTGTGACTGTATTTAGAGATAAGAATATTATGACTTTGCAGTGTTTCACTGTTCTGCATGGCTGCGTCAGTAGCTATCTGCTCCGGATTGCCAGGTTGCCACTAATCAGGGTCTGATTCAGTGTAGTCCACGTGAGATGGGATGACCAATGCCATCTCCTGTCAGCCTAGAAGGATACTTAAACCCTAACTATTTCCTTTTCTAGTTAGAGCAGCTGATGGATCTTTAGGTGAAGTCATGCTGTCTCTCCCTTGATGCGCATCATTGTAAATAAACTCTGTTCCTGATTTTTCATACTATTGGTCTGACTGGGTCTCTATTAAATCTGTGGTATCAAAATGACTATCAAGATGTACATTTAAAAGTCTGACACAAGTTCATTTTCATTTTTTTTTGTCATTATGTCAAATGGTATTTTCCCACATTCCATTGCTTTTTCTAAATAACTTTTGGATGTTTTAAACTAAAAGTCCTGCACATACACCATTAAGGCAAGATAAGTTCACATTTACCCCCCAACCTAGACGTGTCTGATAAATGGGCTCGGGTGTCCTAACTGGTCAATACATTTCCCTGCGGAGTACTTCAAATCATTTCATTTACTTCTCTCAGAATAAACGCTATCTCGGCATCTGATTGATTCTTCTGGAGTGCACATTCTACTGCTGTTCCATGACTAAAAAAGACAAATCCACAGATTCTCACAGTCGCCATCACAAGTACCTTCTGATCTAAGAACTCCACATTACCTATGTTTTACTGCCCTCAATCACTACTACTTTTCTACAACTCTTCTCTTTGAAGTGTGTTTTACAGAATAACTGTCACACATTAAAATGGAAGAGAACTCACACACACATCACAGAGCGTGTAAGATTGTGGGTCGTGTTCACACCTTGGTGGGTGCGTTATCGCTGCATGCGCTCATTACGAGCTAAAAGGGCAGGAATGTTCTCGGTTTGACCCAAAGTTCACATCACACATCCAGCAGCTCCTGTGTCACGTCATGGCACGTCAACCCTGTAACGCTGGCTGCTTCCCTGGTGCCACCACCGAACCAACCAAACGTGTTTTCAGCACAAAATGAGACGCTCCTTCCTTCAGTGTCCCAACAAGCCAACAGCGTGTCAGAGCGACGGCTATTTTTAGCGGCATTTGAATATAAATTAAGCAGATCTAATTTGCGTTTGTGACAATGACATTTAGTTACGTAAGCTGTCTGTGGACAGGCTGCGTGTTCTGGCGGTTAGCGCTTTCTCCCGTTTTCACTCTGAAGTCTCGAGAAGCGTCCGGCTCAGGAGCCCTGGGGAGGTGAGGCGTCTTTCAGGCCGAATCACGGCAAACACGAGACCAAACGAAGCCAGACGAGACAAATGAGACAAAACTGTCGTGGAACAGAGAGAGACGGGGAGAGGAGGGAAAGTGAAAGTCGCAGTAGGCTGGAGGAACGGGCGACGACGAAGATGAGAGAAAGCCGCAAGCCGCCTGGAGGTCGACGGGAATGACGGCTGAATGCATTGCAATTAGGCAGTTGGTGAAATGTTGTCAGACAGTTGCCACAACCAATGTGGTGAACACAATTGAATACAGATGATGACAGTGGGAAGGGGAAGTAGGTCAGTGATTGAAACACAGCCGTTGTCCGTCCGACTCCTGATTACAGATGATCTGCGTCCACCTCTAAGCCGTAGCTTCGCGTGCCTGTTCGAGAGCTGTCTCGGCCCCCATCTACGCGTGCCATCTATTTATCTGAGGCACTGGCAGGCTGCGTACGCCGCTGTCAGCTGTGATCTGCAGTTGGCGATGCGCTGATTGTGTTATGGGAAAGACCACTCTCCCAACATGCTAATGAGGACCGCTAACGCAGCGGTGACAAGACAGACACACTGGCCTGGGTTAACTAGAACCTGTCACACCTAAAAACATGACTTTGTAAAACTAGACAAGACATAGACGAGTCCAAACACAGTCTGAAACATTGATGCCAGTTCCCCATTTGTTTTAATTAATTAGATAGATAGATAGATAGATAGATGCTTTATTGATCCCCAGGGGAAATTCAAGGTCTCAGCAGCATACAGTACATACAACACAAACACATTCTTTAACAGCAGAAAGAGTAATTAAAGTATATAATATAAAAACACAACTAAGCAGTAAGGGCAGTAGAAGATAAAGAATATGCTAAATATACTAAAATACAAATTATACTAACACTTAATACAATATATAAAAATATACTAAAATACAAATTACAAAAATACAAATTATACTGACTAACACTTAATCTAAATCAATTCTAAAAACAGTATCCACATAGTGGTGATTAATAAATCAGAGGCGCTTGCAATGACTGAGGCAGGGACTGAGCCTGTGATTCTCTGTGCATAGTAAGGTATGGTAAGGTGCTCTAAGGTGCTCTGTGTGAATGAGTGTCATGGTGGTAGTGCAATGGTGATAGTGGTCATGGTGATAGTGCAAATGAGTAAGTCAACAGTGCAACAATGCAGAAATAAAGTAAAGTAAAGTCTATATATCTATATATTTAACTATTTAAGAAAATGTAAGTGTGGCCACAGTTCGGCTGTGGCATGGAGGGGGGGGGGGGGGGGTTATGCATATGTGCTAATGTGCTAATATAGCACGCAAACAGTGAGGCATAAAGACAGTGATAGAAGTGGCTAGTGGACAGACAGTACCAAACATGGAGGGGGTGGAGAGGCAGACAGACTATGCAGAGAAGTCTATCTCTCCTCTTCCCTTAAGTGAGACATTGAACAGTTCAATGGCCCTGGGGACAAATGACTTTCTCAGTCTGTCAGTTGTGCAAGGCAGTGAGCGAAGTCTCCAGCTGATCAGGCTCTTCTGCTTAACAATAGTGCTGTGGAGTGGGTGACACTCATTGTCCAAGATGTTGATCAGTTTGTTCAGGGTCCTTTTGTCAGATAGTGAAGTGATGCACTCCAGTTCAGCTCCCACTACAGAGCCAGCTTTCCTTACCAGCCTGTCAATTCGCCCCACATCCTTCTTCCTTGTGCTTCCTCCCCAGCATACTACTGCATAGAAGAGGACGCTGGCAACAACAGACTGGTAGAACATCCTGAGGAGCTTAGTGCACACATTGAAGGACCGCAGCCTCCTCAGGAAGTACAGCCTGCTCTGCCCTTTCTTGTAGAGTGCATCAGTGTTGGCTGACCAGTCCAGTTTATTGTCCAATTTGCAGATGGATATAGATAAAGATACATATATATATATGTAGGCAGAGGGATAGATATTATTTTATCCAGATAGACAGAATCAGATTAGGCTATATATAATGTAAAACTAGTGTGCACACAATGCAGCATATCACAGAATCAGTAGTATTACCAGGTAATTACAGGTTGAAAAGTACTACTGGCAGTAGTAACAATACTGGGGATGGCGGCCATGGATACATATACAGTAGATATCTGCAGAGTCATAAACATAGATATACAGTACAGTACTGTAGATATGGGCAGTCATACACATATATATACAGTACAGTAGATATGGGCAGAGTCATACACATAGATATACAGTACAGTAGATATGGGCAGTCATAAATATAGATACAGTAGATATGGGCAGAGTCATAAATATAGATATTGTTAAAACACATTATTTTTCCACCCATTTCTCCATTCTCAAACTACATTCACAGAATGTCTGACAGTTCTTGCAAAATAAAACACTCGCCTCAAAAGTTTTACTTGTGCTCAGAACCAAACAGTGTCAGAGTACCAATCCAGTGTATGATTGAAGTGTTCCCTTAGTTTTTTTGAGCAGTCTATATATATATATACTCTTTTGATCCCGTGAGGGAAATTTGCTCTCTGCACTTATCCCAGGGCTCTACACTAACATTTTTTTTCAGGAGCACTTGTGCGCCCAAGTTAAAAAATTTAGGAGCACAGACAAAAATTTGGGCACACAGTCAGTTCTGTACTTAACTTACACATAATCTAACATTATACTGCAGCTAACAGTTAAACATGCCAGTGCACCAATTGCGAATATTAAGAATGACTGACAACATTTAGGCTACAGGAAACAGGATTTTAAAGATCAATGTCTACTTTATTTTCAGTCTGTTCTATTTTCCTACATTTTGTTAATGTAAAATAATATAATACATTGTCATATTTGCATTTAGCCTGTTTATTAAGTATCCTGCCAAATGTAGGCTAATTTATTTATTTGTGAATCCATCTGTAGCTAATCCAAATATGCCCATGGTGACCTATCTGATAGCATACTGCCTAATACTGCTACTAAAACAGTCCATTTTCTCTTCCACAAAACCCAACATAGGCTAATCAAGGATATATGTTTTATACTTTTAGTTTTTATTTGAAATATCTGCATTGATGGGGCAGTAGGCAAACGTTAGGCCTACTTTCGTTTTGCACTTCAGCTTGTATTCGGTGTAAACAAACAAGCATGCGTGGAAGCCTGGAGTTGTCAGTAGCGTTCTACCTTTGAATAAAATGGGAGTATTACGGGAGGCTACTTTTGTGCCGGTTCGCTACAGCTATATTTTGCATATTGCCAATATATCAACTGGGCTAAAAGGCATGTTAGGTTACCTTTGCTTCTCTCACTGCATTCTCAATATCTCATCCTGTTCCTCCTATATCCGATGAATTCGGTGGATAGAAGAACTAATTTCTTCAATCTTTGCATCTTGGCTGGCTAGTCTAACTTTCCGCTTTTTCTGCGCGCTCTTGGATTTGATAGAAGCGACTACTAGCGAGTCACAACGCGAAACTGCTAACGTTGATGGGAGGTGTAGTTTTTATGCTGCATTCGCGACGTGATTCTATGGTTTGCACCAGTAATGTTTCTCAATGTTGCGGTGTATTTTATAGACAAACATTGACACGGTTAGCAGTCATTCGCACCAGTGCGCCTAAATATTTTTTTGCACTCGCACGGCATCATTTTTACTCGCATGTGCGAGTGAAATGGGCGCACTGTAGAGCCCTGTATCCCAATCCGTGAATTAGTGAAACACACTCAGCACACAGTGAACACACAGTGAGGTGAAGCACACACTAATCCCGGCACAGTGAGCTGCCTGTTACAGCGGCGCTCGGGGAGCAGTGAGGGGTTAGGTGCCTTGCTCAAGGGCACTTCAGCCGTGCCTACTGGCCAGGGTCTCAGGGTTCAGGGCGCTGTGCTGGAACTGACCCCTATAAACATCCACCATCAGCTTGCAGACTCTGAGGAATTAAAAATCCTGGTCCAAGAGTAGTATTCGATCAAACCAGAGCCTTTAATGCATGTTTCTTAACCCCCCCCCCACACACACACACACATACTGCAACCTGGCTGAGACCACATGACAGAGTAAAGTAGGCCACGGCTGCCCCAAGATATACAGTACAGTATACTGTAAATGTAGATGCAACAGTCAACAGTCTTTCCAGTCTGTCTGAATGTTAACCTTTGTTGTGAGTTTCTGGACACAAACACACACACTCTAAAATAGTTCTGTCCTGAGAAGCTGTGGTTTGCAGGAGGGGCATAAGCTGACCTCGCTGTGAATCTGGCCTGTGGACCTCCATGACCCCAAGACAACGATCCTGTTGATTTTTCTTTCTCCACAAGAGACTCTGGTTATGCCAGCAGTGTACACACACACAAACACACACACACACACACACACACACACACACACACACACACACACACACACACACACAAATGCACACACACACACACACACGTGCACACACACACACAAACACACACACACACACACACACACACACACACACACACACACACACACACAAATGCACACACACACACACACACGTGCACACACACACACACACTACTGGTGGTGCTGTTGCTGGTTATGCCAGCGGTGAAGTCCGTAGAGCCATGGGCAGAGTCCAGCTGGTGACGCCCACATCAGTGCTATCAGTCCATCAGTCGGTCAGTGAGGGAGAGTGAAGGGGGGCCGTCCTGTGGAGCTTTAAAGTGGAAATGAAGCAGTCAAATAAAACAGATGTCTATAGCACTAGTTAAATATTTAAATATACCATAAATACAAATAAAGTCAGAAATATGACCCGTTATTCAGAATAAAGCACAAACAAGTTGCATTAAAGGAGAATTCCGGTGTGATATTGACCTAAAGTGTATTGAAACATGATACCGAGTGTGAACGTATGTCTCATAGCCCATCTCGACTTGTCCCCTGCACTCCAAAATCTGGCGCTAGTTAGCCGATGCTACCAACAACTTTTTCAGTAGTGGTGCTTCGGCATCGGGCTAGGGACATTTAAAACGAGACATTGAGAACTTTGAAAAAGCACTGGTAGTTTACTTACAAGACGATTTATACAGACAGTATCTTCACGAAGTTTAACGTTTGCAGCCATCTTGAATTTAGTCACGATAAGTCGAGCGACGAGTAAGAATGAACAGGTATAATAAGGGATCAGATTCCAAAAATAATTCAGTGGAAATGCATGGATTCCAGTTTCTTCCAGTAGCAGCAACTGGAATCCATGCATTTCCACTGAATTATTTTTGGAATCTGATCCCTTATCATAGCTGTTCATTCTTACTCGTTGCTCGACTTATCGTGACTAAATTCAAGATGGCTGCAAACGTTAAACTTCGTGAAGATACTGTCTGTATAAATCGTCTTGTAAGTAAACTACCAGTGCTTTTTCAAAGTTCTCAATGTCTCGTTTTAAATGTCAGGGCCCTCGGAAGTCTACCAATGAAGTGTGGAGATACATTGAGCCTCGTAAATGGGTGTAAAACAGTGATTTATTTGCATGGCTAGCCCGATGCCGAAGCACCACTATTGAAAAAGATGTTGGCAGCATCGGCTAACTAGCGCCAGATTTTGGAGTGCAGGGGACAAGCCGAGATGGGCTATGAGACATACGTTCACACTCGGTATCATGTTTCGATACACTTTAGGTCAATATCACACCGGAATTCTCCTTTAATTTCAGTTGTGCGCCGCCATCTTTGTTTTCAGAAAATGATGACGTCACAAGAATGGTTGGTACAACATTCTATGCTGTTTACACAGCGGCTGTCATAGCCTCACAGTTAGCTTACTGCCTCAACAAAATGGATATGGATGAATGGGATAGACCCACCAATGAGGACAGGCATCCAATTGCTTTTGAGCCAGTAAGAGTAGTGGGAGTTTTAGTGCCCCCCACAGAGCCTGACTATGGAGGAGAAATAGATGATCGAGAGAGAGGTGTATCTGAGCACACAGAAAACCATCGGTGGTGCTTATGTGGGGGTTGTGTGTCCCTATGTTCACTGACATGGCACACATGGAGAGTGTTTGCTGCTAGGAAATGAACCTGGGACATCTCAGCCAAAATAACAGATATATCACGTCCAATCCTACGTGCCAAATGCTATCATTAAAGCGAGACGTTGGAGGTCGCAATGCGGTCGCTGAGGGACATCCGAGCTGAAACACTGGAACGCCCAAAAAACAGCAGTTAACCAACTAACACACTCTTGATAGGTTGTGCGGAGGGGGTAGGCTAGGGGACTACACTGATCACCTGAGACTACACTCATTTTTACACCCATACTCAGTTGTTCTGCAATGTATTATCATGGTAGAAGCTGCAATACAGTACTAGCATAGCATACATATCATAACAAGCACATACTATAACTAGCATAGCATGAACCCTAAAATCTATGGTTGCTACAAGCGGCACATCCAGAGGCGCACCTTGTCAACAGGCAAACCAAGCAACTGCTTGGAGCCCCGAGCCGCTAGGGGGCCCCCGACCTGGTCTCAGCGCGTTTGCCTGTGGGTCAAGCGAGAATTTCGTCCATAGAGATTGAATGATGTGCTCCTGCCCTGTTGTACAAACAGTACGTGCATATATAGGCCCTATGCTATGGCCTTATGAACAGCGGATCTGTGTTCAAAAAAGTTCAAAGAATCCGCACATACTGTATTTAGGCAACTGTGGTAAACGTCCATCGAGGGTGCAGTGATGACGGATCAACATCGGATTTTGGCATTTAGCCTACAGGGCTCTCAAGTTTTGAAGTTTGCAAGGAGTGAGACTTTGTTTCTCAGGGGGGGGGGGGGGGGGGGGGGGCGTGGTATTGGCACAGTGCCACGCCCCCTCCCCCCTGATCGAAGTACATGAAAGTCCTACATCTGCTTGAACTACTCGTGGCGCCACGCCCCCTCCCCTCGGTCAACAGACCCACCCTCCTCATGTCCCATCGACCCAGAATTCATGAGAGAGCACAAATTCCATTATTTCAAACATTTATTTATTCTAGAACCCTATAGTAAATAATAATAAATAATATAACATACATTATAATAATAATTTCACCCAAATGGGCCCTTTGAACAGCAGTGGCTCATTCTGCTCTAAACAAACAGAAAACAACCAAATGAGAAAAAGCACATTTAGCCCCAAAATGGTCTCTTGAACAGTGGTGGTTCTGTCCGTGTGTGTGTGTGTGTGTGTTTATGAGTGATGTTGTGTGTTGCAAGTGTTTGTGGCAGATTTTGATGCCTTGATGACTGATACTACATTTAAAGCACTGTGGTTCAATGTCAGCCATTTTCACAGTAATGAGGCCATCCTTAAAAATATTCTTGTTTGCAGTAACAGCCAAAAAATAAATAAATAAATGGGTCGATAGGTAGGTCAATATTTTTTTTTTTCAAGATTCAAAGTAAAAAAAAAAAGTAAATTTTGGTCATGGTGATTAAGTATGAATTTAAATAAATGTGCATATTGTGACGTAACTGACTGGGTCCTCAACCCGTGCCTTCAGGCGCATCACTGCAAACCTCAATCTGATGCAGATTATGTAGACCAGCCTTTGACAAACTTCTTTGACCTGAGGCCCAGTCATGGCAGACTTTGGGGTCATAGGGCTCATCTACACGTACCCAACCCCACTCCCTCCAAATCAAATTGTCATTATCATTATCACAATCATTATTATGCCTATATTGTTATACATGCACTTTCACTTAAATGTTTTGTGACATGCACATCAGAGGACTGCTTTACTAATGTAAGATATAATTAGTTTCATTGCTTTTGCATGGTTGCATGATGCTTGCATAAGAAAAGAAATACTTCTCAAAACAACAGCAACAATTATATGGGTGCTATTGTTTTGGGATGTTTCCTTCATGCAAGCATCATACATTGGTAGGAAATGGAGAAAAAAATACATGGTTTTTAATGAAGTTTAATTTGAATGCCTGAATGTAAGGATTCAGGAAACACAATACCAGCTTTTTTGGCGAGCAGATAGGCGTAAATCACTGATCTGTTGATCTTTAACAGATAGAAAGAAGGCTACAATAGCTTTTGGCCACGTTATATTCAAATTTGACTATACAATACTCAGTGCTATACAATGTATTATACAGTCTCTGCTCTGTTTCTATGGAAGTTCCAAAAATCAACGTTGTTCTATTAAGTGTCGTTAAACAATTAAATAGCATTCAACAGGTTGAAGCGGAGCTTTGATACCAACGTTATCGATTAGTTTCAGTTTCTCTCTCGCAGACGCCTGCATTGAATGAACGCTCATACCACCACTTTATTGTATGGCTCCATCAACTGCGCAGCAAATTATCAGACGAAGCACCGGGCCTAATTTCACTCCACGACTCCGCGGACCAGCAGTCTCCACGTTGCGGACCCACACCAAAACAAAACTATTTCCTGATTGGTTGAGAAAATCCTATTTTCTGATTGGCCGATAGGTTAGTAACTGAACAACAGCTCTCTGAGCTGAATGAGCGCACAGACAGCAACGTTGTGTGACACGTTTGTAAAATATAGCCCTTAGAAATTTCCGTGCGGGCAAGTTAATAATTTCTCGGAGTGAGAAATGCCATGTGTGGCGTGTGAGCGTGTGAAGTCATTGAAATGCGTGTGTCTCACGCTCAATGCGTGAGACTTGAGAGGTCTGAGCCTACTCAATGAAGTTATAGTAGGCTAATTTTAATTGGCAGAAAGATTGAACATGGTTTGCTACATCTATACGACAGTAAACTTCAGCTAGCTAGCGGCAGTTATAACTAGTTAAGCAAGGAGATGGTTAACGTTATGTTTGTATTAGGGCTGTCAGCCATAACATGTTAATCGCGATGCAGTAAGGACCAAGCATACGCGTTAATTTGTTAGAACCCG
>NC_055958.1:37369943-37377443 GCF_018492685.1 Alosa sapidissima | reverse complement strand
ATGGGGGGATGGGGGTGGTCTAACCGGGGGGGGGGGGGGGGCTAAACCAGAGGGTAGTCAAGAGAGCTTTTGTTCTTAGCCTCATCAGCTGTAGGGTTCTTTAAAGAACTGCTCAGAAAGTGATGGGTTTTCAATAATTTTGTGTGGAGGAGGTTCTACGCGAGGAGTTTTGTATTTGGTTATTGTGCAGACACACAGGTCTTGGTTCTATGAGGAACAAGTTCTATCATAACACATGTTCTATCAATCCATCTATCTATCCATCTATCTATCTCCACATTCACCCATCCATCCCTCCACTACACCTACAATGTCTTATTCTTAATCAACAAACACACAGACACACAGACACACACACACACACACACACACACTCACTCACGGACTCACAGATGTGGCTGAGCACCATAGATATCTGCGATGACTGCGATGAGTCTGTCTTACAGGTGGTGTTATTGCAGCACAGGAGAATAACAAAGCCATCTTGCTGTGATTGACAGAGCCCGGCTGCTGAGATAATGTGAGCCTTTCTACATGTCTCTGTTCCGCCTGATTATTCTGCCACGCACACACACACGCGCGCGCGCGCGCGCACGCACACGCACACACACACACACACACACACCACACACACACACACACACACACACACACACACACACACGCGCGCACACACACACACACGCACACGCATGCACGCACACACACACACCTCCAGACCTCCAGCCAACCGCAGTCAGGAATGTGTGCATTTTACATCAATACACTGCCATATGCCCTGCCATTGTGAATTCATGATCAGTAATAAGACATTGTGCATTTCTGTCAGAAGATCTCCAGCACTGCAACAGTATTTTACTGGAGTAATGCAACACAGGAAGAGAAATGATAAGAATGGCATCAGCATATTTTCAACAACATCACAAAGTATAAGAACTGTGATACATTAAAGATAAATTACAATTTGTAATGAGCCCCCCCTCCCCTCTCTCTCTCCATCTCTCTATCTCTCTATCAAATTCAAATTGGCTTTTTTGCATGATCATAACACATTAGAGGACTGCCAAAGTATTTTCTTTCTCTCCCTCTCTCTTTCACATTCTCTCTGTCATTCTTCCTTTCCCTCTCCTTCTGCACCTGTGTGTGTGTGTGTGTGTGTGTGTGTGTGTGTGTGTGTGTGTGTGTGTGTGTGTGTGTGTGTGTGAGAGAGAGAGAGAGAGAGGAGTTGAGAGTGGTGCACCTGTGTGTGTGTGTGTGTGTGTGTGTGTGTGTGTGTGTGTGTGTGTGTGTGTGTGTGAGAGAGAGGAGTTGGGAGTGGTGCTCCGCTGCAGTGCCACAGTGCTTTGTGCTCTTCCTTATGAAGTGCACTCGTGTGACTGTAATTCACAGTGTAATTCACTCAAACTTCCACACATCTCCGCCAGCCCATGCAGGCATTAAAACAAGCAGCTCCGTCTCACAACTAACAGCATGTGCAGACCCCCGCAGGCAACACACTCAAAAGCAACAATTATCTAGAACATACTACTGCAGAGAGTGGTAAAAACTTTCCCTTCTAATTTGCAGATGGTCTGATAAAATATTTGCCCGCTCTCTCTCTCCCTCTCTCTCTCCCTCCCTCTCTCTCTCTCTCTCTCTCTCTCCCTCTCTCTCTCTCCCTCCCTCTCTCTCTCTCTCTCTCTCTCCCTCTGAATTTGGTTCATTTTCTTTATTTCCAACCGACAAAACTTCCATCTTTAACAAATAATATTGCATAAGAAACCTCTGCAGAGCTAATCCCTTTTACTCTGCACTTCTAACAATGCACACACAAATGGGGTTCTTTAAAGAATAATATAACTATTTGTAGATTTACACACAAATGGGGTTCTTTAAAGAATAATATAACTATTTGTAGATTTACACACAAATGGGGTTCTTTAAAGAATAATATAACTATTTGTAGATTTAGACACAAATGGGGTTCTTTAAAGAATAATATAACTATTTGTAGATTTACACACAAATGGGATTCTTTAAAGAATAGTATAATTATTCGTTCAGTTCCCCTATTTGCCCAAAGTTTTTGCCAGGATTTAACAAATCAGAATCTCAGGGAAGATCAAGGTCTGTGATTGGGTCTTGAGGATGTCAGTCAAATTCATGACTGCTGATAGGCTGGGCTGAGCAAAGGAAGGGCAGGTAGGGAGGGGCCAAGAAGTGTGGTTAAAAAGCCCATGCCTACATTTAACCACACCTGTGTAATAGCACTTTTAGTGCATACAGTCTGCTTCAAATTGACCATCTTGTCCCAAAATGTACAGAGTGACAGTCAACTCACAAGGCATTCAGACATTAATGTGACTGTGGTGAACACACATTAAAGTTGATTATTGCCCTAGCAATATCACAATTGAATTTACAACTTACTGTAAGTATTGATACATTACAAACCATTCTAATTACTTACCACACAGGAGTGTAAAGCATCTATTCATGTATTATAGCATGCGCTTGAAATGTCTCATTATATGGAAATAGGTAATGAATGATCAAAAATGTTAGAAGTGTGTGTTGTACAGTTCGTAATGTAAAGCACTGTGGCAGACTGGACGTTATCTTTGCTCTGACTCAGAATCACTGATCCAAGACCTGGAGGCCTAGAACACAGCCCCTATGATCTCTCTCTCTCTCTCTCTTTCACACACACACACACAGGCACCTGCACATGCATGCGCACACATATGCACACATACACATACACGCAATGCATACAAATGCATACATATGCACACGCACACACACACACACACACACACACACACACACACAGTCACACCAGCGTTTGAAGTGTTAAGTCAGCTAAGACACATGTGTTGCAATCCTATGTAATCAGCTGCTACAGTAGCTACCACTTACACATAACACCAGAGCCACACACACTTTCCTGTTACATCCAACAACACATCTGACAGAACACTGCGTAATATAGAATAGCACAGCACAGTGTAACACAACACAACACAACACAACACAACACAACACTATCTAATATAGAACAGCACAGCACAGCGTGAGACAATACAACACAACACAATACAAAAGAACCCAAACCTACACAAGACAAGTTCTGCATTCTTTAGAACGTGTATTACAGTTTTTGCAAAAAGGAAAGATCAAGGTCTGTGATTGGGTCTTGAGGATGTCAGTCAAATTCACACCTATGAAATATATTCAATTTTTTGGCCGTATCACACTTGTATATCAATTCGCCGAACTTGTTGTGAAGTTTAAATGATCTGTCACATGGCATCCAAGTTGTAAAATACAGACGTTCAGAACATAGCAACATTTAGCATATGACTGAGGTGGATTTCAGCTAGTTGGATCGCAGTAGGCTAAGTATAATAGCGATGTTTCATCAGAAATATCAGAATATCAGAATCCTGGGATTTGCCTGCTTGACAACGGGAGAGATGGAACTAACGACTGGCCTTTGGCCATAGCAACCATCCATTTAGAACTAGTAACGGTCCTGCAAGGTGATAAATTTGTTGATATGTGGCGGAAAGAAGTAGTACAAACAAGACAGTTTTAAAACGTTTAAAACCAAACGTTTTAAACAGGAAATGACAGGCATGAAAACGGGTCAGGGGTGAAAAAGGTGAGAAGGGCGCGCGAAGTGGGAAATGGCCGTTTCATAGCAAAACAGGCGCGAGAGTGACATTGTTGCCAATAGTGCATAGCTTCCATGGAGTATGAAGTTGCCTAAAACCAGAGATTTATGAAGAAAACAAACTACAAAATGACTAATTTTTACACAATTTTTACACAAAAATACTTATTATTTCTTCTTTTTGGCTTGGGCCTAAGTGTGAAGGGGCCCACGTGCGCTGTTTGGCAACATGCTTCAGCCTGGCCCTCCTCTCCTCCTCAGTAATCTACATGAGCTTTCTTTCTTTCTTTCTTTCTTTGTGCCTGAAGTTATCAGACATTTCATAGGCCTAAAGGACACTTAGAACTATTAAAATAAGTCTGAATATTTGTTGGACCAAACCAGGTAATAAATAAACTTGGGTAGGGTAGACTAGGCTTTAATTTGTAAAATTGGTTTGAAATGTTTTAACCTGCAGCTAGGCTACTTACAGATTGTGGCATTGTGATAGTGTGTCAGGCCACTGAGCGTTTCTTAAAAGATGGCATTACCATGTCAAACACTGTTTTTGTCTCTGAACTCGACAAAACGCACCAGCCCAGTTTAGGAGCATTTAAATCAACTATTTAGTTATTCACATTAGCCTTTGCTATACTGAAAAAGTATGCCTATTTGCTTCACCTTTTCGATCTAGATGGCTCAAACTGCACGTATTCTTCATCAAATGAACTTGTTATGACTATATTTCTGTTCAATATCGCTAAATTTAACAACAGCCTATGCTACGTTGCTACACCAATCTCAACGTCTTTTTCTGACAGAAGTTGAACGTTTCAACTAGCCCACCTGTGACATCAATAAGCATCTCTCCTCGCCGGGCTCACATTCCAGCTGACATTTCAGACACATCTGTAGTTACACAGACAGGGAGGCTATTCCAGCGCAAGCATTCTGTTCGCGTTGCATCCGCGGCAAAATTTAGCTTCCGCTGTTTAAATAGGCTAAATGCATAGGGGCTGCATTCACATAATCGTTGCTGGATCAGACAAGTTTTTTTAATTGGGCTCTTGTCTTACAACGCATCAAGATGCGTTCGCGTCTGCGCGTGATTTGTAAACTCAGTTGTAACCCCATACCCCCCCCCCCTACAATATTTTCTCGTCGGATCTGCGCGAACCACGTAAGTCCCCTATTTTGAATTCAAAACGGCGAATTTCGCCGAAAGGTGAGGAGTTTTCATGCCTGAAATGAACACAACACTAGTGGCAGCAGTGGAATAAGCGGGATAATGGGCTCCATGGCGTTCAGTTCAATCTTGTATAAATAAATAAATGCACTTCCGAGGTGTAAACTCAACTCCGCTGCGTGTCGGGGGCCGTTTTACCACCTCAACCGTGTATTTATTTCTGTGAACTGAACGCCGTGTCGTCCATTATCCGCTTACATACAGTTTATCCGATCCACCTATGTGACATATATCTCATCCACACAGCACATACAGCATATGACATATAACAAGTAATAATAATAAGTTTTATTTATGTAGCGCCTTTCTCAGACTCAAGGTCACTTTACAAACAAAGCAAGCAAGACAACACAAAAACAAACAGACAGTCAAAAAAAAAGGGCATTTGCGATGAGTCAAGCGGTGGTGGAAGGTGAACAGTGTTCCTGAAACAGAAAGGTCTTGAGGTGAGCTCTGAAGAAAGGAGAGGAGGGACAGTCACGGAGGGATTGAGGGAGGGAATCCCAGAGTTTAGGGGCCATGGTGCTGAAAGAGCTGTGTGTGTGTGTAGGGAGGGATTGAGGGAGGGAATCCCAGAGCTTAGGGGCCATGGCGCTGAAAGACCTGCCACCTAGTGTATAGAGTCTGGTGCGGGGGACAGAGAGGAGGTTTTGATTAGAGGATCTGAGGGATTAGGAAGGAGTGTAAGAGATCAGAAGGTCACAGTCGTAAGGAGGAGCAAGGTCATGGAGGGCTTTGAAAGTGAGTAGTAGAACTTTGAATTTGATTCGGGACAGAACCGGTAACCAGTGAAGCTGAGAAAGAATAGGGGTGATGTGAGCAGATCCCTTGGTATGAGTGATTAGTCTGGCTGCAGAGATCTGAATATATTGTAGTCTTTGAAGTGATTTAGTGGGGAGGCCAATGAATAGGGAGTTGCAGTAGTCTAGGCGGGATGTAATGAAGGAGTGAACCAGGGTTTGTGCATCGGTGGTAGAAAGGAAGGGGTGAAGGCGAGCAAAGTTGCGGAGGTGAAAGAATGCAGTTTTAGTGAGGAGGGATTTAATGTGGGGGTCGAAACTGAGTGAGGAGTCAAGCCGTATGCCAAGGTTTCTGACAACAGGAGCGGATTTGACAATTGTACCATCAATGTTCAGACTGAGACTATGAGATTTGGACAGCTGAGGTTTGGGGCTGTTGAAAAGGATTTTCGGTTTTATCTGTGTTGAGTTTTAGAAAGTTATCATGCATCCATGTCTTTAAATCAGAAAGGCAGTTAGTGAGTGAACTGTAACCTAATCTCATCCTTCAACACAAAAATACATTAAGACAACCACACACAGTGCTGTAGACACATCAATGTGAAGACACAGGTCTACAAAGCAATACTGAGGTGATGGGCTCAGCATTAAAGCTTGTTTAGCACGGTGGGAACTAAACTTTTTTGAAAATGCCTCTTGGCCAGTTCAGTGCTATCTATCTGTGGCCTGATGGGAGTGGTGTGAAAAATTGGTTCAGGGGATGGTCTGTGTCAGCTACTATTTTGCGTGCTAGGCATGTAATGGCTGTGTCGTTCATGTCTGATACGCTGGGTGTGGGGAGACGGATTATCTCGGAGGCAGTATGTGTGATTTGAACCCAACATGACACTGATGATAGTAAACCATTAAGAGCCAGAGCAAGAACATTCTGAAAACAACATGCAATCAACATATGAAATAAACAGGCAAACAACAAACTATTCACAACAGCATGGAACAACGTATGAGAGAAACAGGCAAACAACAAACTATTCACAACGCTGCAGAGTACATTATTCATCTAAGCACATGTATTCTCTGTGTGTGTGTGTGTGTCAGAAGTGTAGAATACATTTGAAATGAATTCTCCTGTCGTTTGCGGAGTTCATTTAGTGAGCAGTTGTAAATACGCGATTAGATACATTCACTCTGAGGGCATGCATATAAATCACATTTATGTGAGTCTGGATGCGGTGCATATAAATGGCTGTGCTTCTGTGTGTGTGTGTGTGTGTGTGTGTGTGTGTGAGTGTGTGTGTGCGTGTTGTGAGAGCTTTCTCTCCATGGAAGATCTACAACTGGGATAAAAGCCTGCAAGCCCTATTAATACGCAGTGGAAAACAAGGCGAGCACATGAAAGGAGAGAGCTGAGGAGTCAAGGATGTCATTTGTGCTCTGAGGAGGACTGCCGTTATCACATGTGACACTCCAGAGAACCAACACACACACATACTATACACATATGGATCTGGACATGTGTGTATGTGTGTGTGTGTGTGTGTGTGTGGGGGGGGGGGGGGGGGGGGGGTTGAGTGACTCCATGCACACTTGAAAGAGTTGTCTTTGAGATTGTGTGTGTGTGTGTGTGTGTATGTCAGTCTTTGAGTGTGCTGTGTGTGTGTGTGTGTATGTCAGTCTTTGAGTGTGCTGTGTGTGTGTGTGAGAGTGTGTTTGTGTATGTCAGTCTTTGAGTGTGCTGTGTGTGTGTGTGTGTGTATGTGTCAGTCTTTGAGTGTGCTGTGTGTGTGTGTGTGTATGTGTGTGTGTGTGTGCTGTGTGTGTGTATTTTTTTTTCTTTTGAGCGACCTACTTTTGCATCCCGCTGCTTTTCCTTCCAGTAA
>NC_055958.1:37342443-37364943 GCF_018492685.1 Alosa sapidissima | reverse complement strand
TAGGTTGTACTTAGTGGATCAATGCCTAATAAACGCTCACAGCTCCCAGTGGGCACGAGATCGCCAATACTACTACTTTCTCTCTCACACACACACACACACACAGAGAAAGAGACATACAGTACACACACACACAGAAAGACACACACACACACACACACACACACATACACAGCTGTGTAAATATATGGCACACTCACACACACCTATGATCGGACAGTGATAGATAGATAGATAGATAGATAGATAGATAGATAGAAAGATCAACAGATAGATAGACACACAGACAGACTTGCATTTGGCCACATCACAAGAGAACAAGAAGACACTAAAAGAGAAGTGTCATAGTTTTTTATGATTGTTTACACACTAAAATAAAAACTTCCACACAATTTGCAAAATTCTACTCCAAGGAGCAAAGCATCTCCACAGATTTGCACAGCATTACACACAATGTCTGCTTCACCCTTTTTGCAAAACATTACACACAGTGATTTGTAAAACTCTACACACATTTTCACACCTTAGACACAGATAAGGATTGTGAGGTTACTTCCTTGTCATTACAAAGCCCCGGATTGCCAATGACCACACTAATGAACGAATAGGATAATCACATCCACCAGGTGTGGAAGCACACATGTGCAAATTTGAAAACGCAGCACTCAGGTGTACTATAAAAGGCAACAGCTTTTACAGTAGTTTTTCTTCAGAGTCAAAGTGTATGTACTTCATGCAGTCCAAGGGCGCGGGAAGGGGGGTGCTGGCAGGAGATAGATTTTTTAAAAATATTATATATTATTTTACAGTTTTTTCTGATTGCTTAAGCACATTTTTTGTAACTATGGCTTTTTTTGCAAAACTCTACACACAAATGGCAAAACCTCTCACCCAATCAGCAAAACATTGTAGTTCTCTTGCAAAAGCTAACACACCTTGCTTAACTCTTCACACCTTCGTAAAAATGGTGTTTTCGTATCTAACAGTAAACACAAGCCATCACAATAGTAAGCACACAATGTGCCAACAACACACTGATGGTATGAATAAAAAACACATCTGGCTTTTGCTTTCTCTGTGCACAAGGTAGACTATGTCAGTTTGAGGTCATACTTTTGTCATAGTTCTGTAAACATACAGGGATCCCAACTTCAAGTATTAGTGTTTATTTACACACATCAAAACAAACACAAGTGTGTTTTTCCCAGTCAAAACACAAAATAGCATTTCACTGAGACAAAACAAATCGGGTCTACATCGGGTCGTCTCTCAAAATTCTGTCTACATCACATGCAATGTCTTAGTCCAAGGCACCGGGAAAAATATATTCTGGAATGCCGTATCCAGGCCTGACATGACAATATCCCCACATGTAGACTGTTTTTTTGTCTGTTTTTTTCTCTTCTCACTCTTCCTGCTCACTCCATTGTACCCATTGTACATTACCTGTGGCTTATTTATAGTGCTTAGGCTGATTGCAAAGTGAACTAATTATCTAAAACAGTTTTCACATGAGAAAGTGTGCCAGAGAGTTGGCAAAATAGTGTAAATAATAGCCATTGTGCCTACAGTTGTGCAAAGTGTGTGTTACAAAATTGCAAACTGAGTGCAAAGCAGTGTTTGTGCTTTTAGTTTTGCGAACTCAGTGAGTGGTTTTGCCATTTGTGTGTAGAGTTTTGCAAAAAAAGCCATAGTTACAAAAAATGTGTTTAAGCATTCAGAAAAAACTGTAAATAATTACTAATTCGCTGTCTGGCATTATTTATATTTTTGTATGTGAAATGATGAGTCAAATAGCAAAAAAGGGTTATGGATAGGTTGGAATATAGGCTACTAAAAATTAACAGTTATAGAGATCAACGTGAGTCAGTTAGGCCTTCTGTAAGAACCTTAGCGTGGTTTCATCTATGTCAGGGGGATTCAATTACAGTTTTTTCTGAATGCTTAAACACATTTTTTGTAACTATGGCTTTTTTTGCAAAACTCTACACACAAATGGCAAAACCACTCACTGAGTTCGCAAAACTAAAAGCACAAACACTGCTTTGCACTCAGTTTGCAATTTTTTAACACACACTTTGCACAACTGTAGGCACAATGGCTATTATTTACACTATTTTGCCAACTCTCTGGCACACTTTCTCATGTGAAAACTGTTTTAGATAAGTAGTTCACTTTTGCAATCAGCCTAAGCACTATAAATAAGCCACAGGTAATGTGCAATGGGTACAATGGAGTGAGCAGGAAGAGTGAGAAGAGAAAGAAATAGCCCTTTTACAGACAAAAAAACAGTCTACATGTGGGGATATTGTCATGTCAGGCCTGGATACATCATTCCAGAATATATTTTTCCAGGTGCCTTGGACTAGGACATTGCATGTGATGTAGACAGAATTTTGAGAGAGACGACCCGATGTAGACTGATTTGTTTTGTCTCAGTGAAATGCTATTTTGTGTTTTGACTTGGAAAAACACACTTGTGTTTGTTTTGATGTGTGTAAATAAACACTGCAGTAATACTTGAAGTTTGGATCCCTGTATGTTTACAGAACTATGACAAAAGTATGACCTCAAACTGATATAGTCTACCTTGTGCACAGAGAAAGCAAAAGCCAGATGTGTTTTTTATTCATACCATCAGTGTGTTGTTGGCACATTGTGTGCTTACTATTGTGATGGCTTGTGTTTACTGTTAGATACGAAAACATCATTTTTACGAAGGTGTGAAGAGTTAAGCAAGGTGTGTTAGCTTTTGCAAGAGAACTACAATGTTTTGCTGATTGGGTGAGAGGTTTTGCCATTTGTGTGTAGAGTTTTGCAAAAAAAGCCATAGTTACAAAAAATGTGCTTAAGCAATCAGAAAAAACTGTAATCTTCACCGAGGTCCAGTTACGGAAAATTTCCTCAAGCAAAGGTCCGGAGCATCATAATATTTAACGCGCGTGTTTAGGCTATGTATGTATGTATGTATGTATGTATGCATATATATGTATGCATGCATATATATATATATATATATATTATAACGTCGGCACACAAGACATTGCATAGCGTTCTCCCACGCAGGGCATGCTGGGAAACGAGAGCGAACATTTGGGGGGTTTATGTCTTTATATCTCCTTAGTTTTGAGTGTAATGTTAGCGTCTTTATTGTAACATGTTTCCCTTTTAGTTCTCCCTCGTGTGTGATCCTTTTTGTGTGGGGGGCTGCGTCCACCCCCTGTATGTGTAGTGTGTGTGTGTACTTGACCTGCTCCGTGTGTATTGTGTTCTGTGTCTGTGTCCCTGCTCTCGTTCTCAGCTAATAAACCTTGTGATTGGACAACTGTGTGTGTCGCTATCAAGTCGTTACTATATATATATATATATATTAGGATGGATGGAGCCTAGTTGTAGGCCCATAAAATAAGTAGCCTAGTCTAAAAGGCAACATTCGAAATGAGGAGAAATAAGGCAAGATATAGTAATTGGGGAGAAAAACTGAGTAGCCTTGGCTATTTTTAAAATCTTAACGTGAATCTTAAAATAACATTTGAGCTGAGACATGGATATTCCACAGCTGGTTCCTTGAACCCATTAATCAGCCAGTTTAATTTTATTTTTTTAGTTTTTTTATGTTGACCCGAAATCCTGGAAACCCAGGAACATCACGTTGTTGGGCAGTGAATGCATAAAGGCTTAACTAGATTGTGGACATGGGTGGATTATGAACTTTTGGGCCCCTGGGCCTAGATGTATTAAGGGCCTCCCACTTATTATCGTATATGTGGGAGGGGGGTTTTGGGGTCCTCCCCCAGAACATTTTTAATTTGTTTGATGTGATTTCCTGTATTGTGGTGAATTTTGGGGATGGCCAATACTAAATTCAATCAGATTCATAGCCTACATCCTGATTTGTTGATATTGAGGCAATGATTCCATGCAAAGGCTTGGGCTTCAGGGCCCCCTGACCCCTTGGGTCCCTGGGCCTGGGCCCAGTAGGCCCGTGCAGTAATCCATCCCTGATTGTGGGGGATCAATCATATTGCCTTCTTAAATCGTAAAAAATATTCTGTGGTCTCAGTTCATTGTTGAATGGGCCTAGCCTACCCTATGCTTGCTCAAAATATATGTTTTGTCTAGTAGAGGTGCTTCAAATTGGCGCTTTTAAAAATCGCCTGTCTCAGAATATGTAAACGTGGTCCAGGGCAATTCCGCGCAAAACTGTCACATCCATATTTAGTTGGCGTTTCGGACGTGACAGTTTTGTGTGGTATTGCCCCCCTTTCGTTATATATAGCTCTGTTTTCGCTGTCTATCTTTCTCCTCTTTGAGCAATCGATGATTTGAAAATAACTTACTTATCGCTAACTTAGATATCCATCGGATTGTTTCTCGTCCCGTCTCCTCCTCGCTCATTTCAGGCTATCAGTGAGTCTCTTCCCCATAGTAGGCTACTTTACTCACTGACTCGACTTTATCAGAATTCACAGATTTCACTGGCTGAGTAGCAGCAAGCAAAATTATGGTTCCTGAAGCTCCCGAAGTAAATGCTGTTATCCTAACCAACGAAACATTTAGCGCAGCTTTGAAATCTTACGTGAAAATCTAAATTAGGCTATTATGGTCCGGATCCGGATAGGATCACGTCAGGGTCCGGACTCGGACCGCGGTCCGCCATTTGGTGACCCCTGATCTACAGTATGTGATAGCAATCAAGTGTGTAGGCCTACGGTTGATATAGGCCTACATATTCTTTGCGATTTACACGTTCAAAAAAACCATGGATAAGCTGAAAGAAACTTGTGTTTTACAGTTTTGCAAAAATAATAAATGCATAGCTAGTGAAATCATTTCACTATCCTATAGTCGCTAAGATAGAAATTATTAGGACACATAGGCCTACTTGTTGTGGAGACGACACACTTTAGGCTATACAGAAATTATTTGCGAGATCATTGCAGCCTGATTATTAGCCTATATTTAAAGCCTGACATCTCTGGTGTGGTTTTGACGATCAGAAAAGTAATTTTCCTTAGCTATACTGAAATAGGCTAATGATGTGAAGTGCGCTTCTGTGGGGTTAGGGTGGGCGCAGTGGACTCTGAGTGCTGTCAGAGAACAATGGAATTTGTGGCTGCCCAGGACTTTTCTAAAACTTCTCGCTATCACCCGCACACACCGCACTAAAATGACGTATTTAGCAGTCAAAATCCTAAACATGTCCGGGGGGGGGGGGGGGGATCGTCGGACATCCATTGTTTTTGTTATTCAGCACCCCTGGTCAAAAATAGGTTCCCGCGCGCCTGATGCAGTCATCTTTATTTGTCTACAGATTTTTTTTTGTTTCTTTGATTTCATTGTTGGTTGATTACTGTAACTGATTATGGTAAGAAATACTGTAAGTATTGAAATAAATACTTGTAATATTCAGTCTGCAGCATCAGTGTTGTGCAGTGCTTGGTAAGTTTATAGTATAGTAGGCCTATTTGTGTACATATCTCAAACTAATCATGAAGAATGTTGTGGGTTTGTCACTATTTTTGTCACTATTTGTCACTATCTAAATTATCCCTTACATAACAATGTCTGGCCAAAAATCTAGCACATGCTATTTCCTAACATTCATTTTTTTTTACAAAAGTGTTTTTTATTTATCTGCAATAGTGTCATTGATCATTGAGGACTGTGTTGGTTAAATGAAAACTAATAGCGTTTTCACAAATATGTGTATATGTTTTGACTGAAGTGTGTCATTTTGTAAACAATCTAGGAATTATGCAAATCGAGTGTGGTGTTTGGATAATTGTGATTATATTTTGAAAAAAAGAACCCGGTTTTCAAAAATTGCGTGTAAACAATTGAAAAAAACTGTAAAACACTGTAAAGGTGGTGCATATGCAGGAGGTAGAGATACATAATGTCATACTCTTCTTGTTATGCAACAGCTTTAAGAATTCATGAGGAAATGGCTGCTAAAGGGGCCAGAGACTTCTTATACATATTCCTCATGGCCCTGGGACCCCTTCACACACTCCCATGGGGGGGGGGGGGGGGGGGGGAGAGAGACAGTGTGTGCAGAAACTCTGGTAAACTGTGCTCTTGACAACCTTACGTTTGCGTCCCACAGCTGTGATCAATTCTTCTCTTGGCTAGGAGAACATCTATTTTGAACAAAGTGAACGGAAACATGCACAGAATTTTAACAAATTCACCCAAAATGTATGAGTGAGCTTAGGTGATAGAGCTTAGGCGATAGAGCTTAGGCCTAAGTGTAAGTATACTCTTTTGATCCCGTGAGGGAAATTTGGTCTCTGCATTTATCCCAATCCGTGAATTAGTGAAACAGCCGTTCCTACTGGTCGGGTTTGAACCAGCAACCCTCCTGTTACAAGTCCGAAGCCCTAACCAGTAGGCCACGGCTGCCTCCCAAGTGCACTTATCTCAGCTCAGATAAGGTCTCCAGGGCCCCCTTAGCCCCTCCAGCAAGCGCTCTCGGAAACAATATTGAAATTAAAGACAACTTCTAATTGTATTAGTATTAGTATTTATTTCAACTCATAGTCTGGTTTATTATGTTAAGTGCAGGCATGTTACGATTTCCTTAACCAAAAAATAAATAAATAAAAAAAATACAATATTTTTGTAGGGGTGGCTTTTGAAGATCTTGGCTTAGCCCCCCCCCCAAAATAGGCCTAACGACGTCTGGGGGGAACCTGACCAGGACACATACTGTACAGTGAGTTCACCTTCCCAGCAGTGAAGCCATTTCTTGTCACCATTATGTCCTGCTCATGTACAGACACACAAACACGTTCACATGTGTGCAGGCATGTCATGTGCAGGCAATTTATATATCTCAATACACACAAACATATAGCAGACACAAACACACACACACACACACACACGCACACACACACACATGTGCATGCACACATACACACACACATATGGACATGCACACATACACACACAAACATAGAGAGGGAAGGAGTGTGCTGGCGCTCTGTGTTGCTATTGTGTGTGTGTGTGTGTGTGTGAGTGTGTCCTGTGCTGCTGTTGTGTATGGTTGTGTGTGTGTGTGTGAGCGTGTCCTGTGCTGCTGTTGTGCATGGTTGTGTGTGTGTGTGTGTGTGTGTGTTGTGTGTGTGTGTGTGAGCGTGTCCTGTGCTGCTGTTGTGCATGGTTGTGTGTGTGTGTGTGTGTGTGTGTGTGTGTGTGAGCGTGTCCTGTGCTGCTGTTGTGCATGGTTGTGTGTGTGTGTGTGTGTGTGTTGTGTGTGTGTGTGTGTGTGTGAGCGTGTCCTGTGCTGCTGTTGTGCATGGTTGTGTGTGTGTGTGTGTTGTGTGGTTGGCCCCAGGGCTCTGATAAAAGGCTGTGTTATTTGTGACGTGCGCTGCTCTGAAACCACTGTAGGGCAGCCAGCTGGCATCTCACACAGCAGCCTCGCCCTCTCTCTCTGATCCTCCTCTCTCTCCCTCTCTCTCTATCACTCTCTTTCTGCTGCCCCCCAGCATTGCCCTCTACCCCCCCCACCCTCTTTCTGTCTTGCCCTCTCTCTCTCTCTGTCCCTCTGTCTCTGTCCTCTCTGCCTTGTCCTCTCTCTTTCTGTCAGTCCCTCCATATCACCCCCCTCTCTCTTCGTCATCTCTCTTCCCATCTCTCCCTCTCTCTTCCCCCTCTCTCTCTCCCCCCCTCTCTCTCTCCCCCCCTCTCTCTCTTCCCCCTCTCTCTCTCTCTCTTCCCCCCCCCTCTGTCTCTCTCTTCCCCCTCTCTCTCTTCCCCATCTTCCCCCCTCTCCCCCCCCCTCTGTCTCTCTCTCTCCCCCCCTCTCTCTCTCTTCCCCATCTCTCCCTCTCTCTCCCCCCCTCTCTCTCTCTTCCCCATCTCTCCCTCTCTCTTCCCCCTCTCTCTCTTCCCCATCTTCCCCCCTCTCCCCCCCCCCTCTGTCTCTCTCTCTTCCCCCTCTCTCTCTCCCCCCCTCTCTCTCTTCCCCCCTCCCCCCCCCCTGTCTCTCTCTTCCCCTCTCTCTGCCCCCTCTCTCTCTCTGCCCCCTCTCTCTCTCTCCTTCTCCCCCTGGCTGTGCCAGAGTGCCCTCTTAACAACCCCCCCTCAATCTCTCTATCTCTCACTCTCTCTCTCTCATCCCCCCTCTCCATCTCTCTTCCTCTGTCTCACTCTTTCCCTCTCTCTCACCCCCCCCTCCCCCCTCTCTGGTCAGTGCCAGCCATCAGTGTTAGCAGTGTTATCATGCAAAGCCCCTTAGTGTCCTTAACGCACACGGCCCAGATAGGAGGTGACCCTGGCACGACCCCACGCCAGCACGAAGCCCACGCCAGCACGAAGCCCACGCCAGAGTGAGGCCGGATCTGAGCCGGAGACCGTAGGATGTGCATGTGTGGTGTGCATGCGTGTGTGTGTAGTGTGCATGTGTGTGTTTCTTGTGTGTGTTTCTTGTGTGTGTGTGTGTGTGTGTGTGCAGATCATGTGTCTGTAAATCTGTGTGTACATATATGCGTATGAAAGTGTATGTTTGTCTTTGTGTATGCGCTTGTTTTTCAGTCCCATCCTTTCTCAGTGGCATTCAATATTTCCTCTCTGCGACGCTTGGAGGCTCTATGGCTGAGCCCTCCAGACAGAGATGACAGCAGGCTCCAACATTTCTGAGGCAATGAAGCAGGAAACTCCAAATAAAGCATCTCATTCACTTGGTCTTCCTGCTGCTCGCCACACTCCCATTCCAAGAGCAGAGGAGGAGGCAGCCCCGCTACCACTGGGGAGGGCACTCTGGCATCAGACCTGCATTCAGACAGACGTGTGTGTGTCTGTGTGTGTGTGTGTGTGTGTGAGAGAGAGAGAGAGAGTGTGAGTGTGTGTGTGTGTGTGTGTGTGAGAGAGAGAGAGAGAGAGAGAGTGTGTGAGTGTGTGTGTGTGTGTGTGTGTGTGTGAGAGAGAGAGAGAGAGAGAGAGAGAGAGAGTGTGAGTGTGTGTGTGAGTAGGGTGAATGAGGTTTGTCTCAGCATGCACTCTGAGACCTCATTGGACAGTAGGGTCACTGCAAAGCTCCAATCAGACCAGTAAGAAAAGGTCAGGAGTCACATACACACCCTGAGGGCCGAGCATGCAGTGTGTGTGTGTGTGTGTATGTGTGTGTGTGTGTGTGTGCATCTCTGCTGTAGGTTTCTTTATCTGGTATTTATCTCATGGCTGGAGGAATCTGCCAACTCACCCCCAGCTAAGGGGCCGTGCACACGACGCCGGTTTTTGTGAAACCGGTGAGGTTTTGTTAACGGTTACGCCTTGCATGTACACGACGCCGGCAGTTTAGGAGACTGAAACCGATTTTGAACCGCTTTTGAAACCGGCTTCCGAAGTGGGAACTTTTGAAACCGCCGGCTAACTTTCGCCATGTAGACGCCTGTAGGTGCAAAGCCGGCAACTTTATGACGACATAGCCCCACCTCTCAACTCAGCCACGGCACTCGACCTGACATGTTGCTTGTCAAAACAAACCAAACCATTTATTTATCATATTAAAATGTTTTTCTTTCCCCTGTCATGATTTATGTGCACAATGTAGCCTATCAGCTTTTAGTGGCTAAGTTAGAAGCACACGTTAGCTTAACCAGAGACTTTCTAATGAGGAGACACAGCACTCAAAAAATACTCCATAGAAATGCATGGGGCTAGTTTGTCACGCCAATATGGCCGTTGTCTACACATATCCCACCCCTTCCTCGGCAAACCGTCGACATGTGAATACATTGAGCCAATCATATGGTGTGTTGTGAAGACATCGTGCCAATCATGTGTTGTGATCTCGCCGCTGGAGCAAGATTGGTGTCGTGAAGCCTTGCGCACGCGCAGTACGACCCAAAGACTGTGCCCGATGAGTGCCCATAAAACGTTGGTATATGGCCGCCGAGTGGAGGGACTTGCCTAAAAGGACTTTGGCTTAACTTAGTTAAACATTAGCTTACTGCATGTTAATGTTTTCTCCAGTGGTGCTCAGACCTAATGCAATGCGTAGGCAAAGCATTTTAAATTTCACATAGCAGTCACATACCTTGAAAATGAAACAATGTTTTCTTCTACGCGATTCACGCAAAATTATCGTGAAGCTTCTGCACAGCGGCGCCATCGACTGGTCTGGCATATGCACTACAGCACATTTAGCCGGTTACACCTCTGTGTGTACACGCAAGGTTTTTTCTTGCCGGAGTCGTTAAAGGTGTGAAAGCGGTACGAGAAAATCCACCCGGCGGTGTTGTGTAAACACCCTCTAAGTTTACATACACATACAGTGTGCTCACACACACATACATCACACGCATGCACACACACACACACACACACAGAAACACCATTACAACATTACTCTCCTTCATCCTAAGCATACCTAAACATATGCAAATGTGGTGTGTGTGTGTGTGTGTGTGTCTGTACCCTGGTGAACAGAAGAGAAGCAAGCAGAACAAGCCAACCAGTGGAGCCACTCAGCATTCTATTTCAGAACCCCGTTGCCATGACGAGTAATTCCCAACTTCCACAGAGTTCTGATGAGGGAAAACAGGTAAACGGGTGGAGTGGCAGGTCCAGAACAGGAAACAGGGACAAGTGTGTGTGTGTGTGTGTGTGTGTGCAGACGCATATATTCTCCTGTGTGCCACTATGTGTCCTGTCGAAGTGTGCACTCTTTAAGATGAACATAATGAGCATCTGTAGGCGCTTTTATCAACGCGGTTTGTCGCTAGCCGAACACCTGTTTTGAGTCTGAGACTCCGACCACAACATCCACATCCACTAGTGAGGATTCGCTAATATGCCTGATGACTGCACTACGAGAGATACCTTCTCAGTGTCTGGTTGAGAGAAAACATCTGTGGCACCTGACTGCGAGCTTTTAAATGTTTAGTTGAGCTGAACTGTCTGGTTGTCGACGTAGTGATGCTAGCCAACTAGCTAGCCACTAACGTCAACCATCAACAGACGTCAACGCACGAGCTGTGTCAGGATTTCACCTTGAGAAGTTGCTGGTATGAACTTTTACATCGTCTGCCAAGGGAACTCAACTCACCATCACCGCCACCGCCTGCCACCTCTGCCATCTAGCTGCAGGCCTACGTTTCGCCACTGGACTGTCCAGGAGCAACGTACGGGAACATCATACAAGCGACTTTTTAATCACCATGCCGGAGAGAAGAGAGAGCTGCCCACCATAATCTGCTGGCTGATCTGCTCAGCGGGGCCGAAAGGGGACTTGTGGACTAAACTGCTGGCGAAGCACTATCACCTGCCTGTGGACTTATTGAGTGTTTTTTGTTTGTCTTTGTCTTTGTCAGCGTGAGCGCTGAGTCCGTTTGTTTTATGTCTTGTCTTGTTCTGTAAGCCTACTGTCTTTGTAAAGACAGGCTTGCTTTACTGTCACTGTCTATTTGTCTGTTTATTTGTGTATGTCTTGGTGTGATGTCACAGGTACGCCGCTCTGTCCGGTGTTCCAGTTTAGATGGTGAGCATATCAACTTGTGATATTTGCATAAAATCAGTGAATATTCAACAAGACCCTGCCTACTTGTTAACAGCGCTTTGCTCTGCCGCCGCCCCTCAAGTGCCGGGAGATTGACATTTTCACAAGCCCACAGTGAGACAGAAAACACAGGGAAATCACCGGTTCATGTATAATGCATGTCCGCTTAAGCATTACCCACACAAAATGCTCTGCAAACAGGAAAGTGTCAAAGTGAAACAAAGGTTATGTTGAGTGAACCTGATGAAGCATTGGCGAAACGCGTTGTTCACTAAAAAATAAACCAGCAAAGAAATCCCACCAGTGTGCGGTGATCCTTCACTTTCCTTTTAAAGGTTTTGTTGGGTTTCGAACATGAGACTGGCGGAGGCAAAATGTATATTGCAATCAGCACTACCACTACACCACAGAGAGCAGTTGCTTCAATGCCATCATCAACCATCTTTAATCCGTAGTCTACTAGCTAGCTACCTAGCTACTGATATCCTGATGTCCATGTTAACTGGTGACATGACACCGAATGCAAGCCTTGAATAATGCACATTAATTTTGCCTCACATACCAAAACAGTTACAACAAACTGCATGCATGACCCCACTTCAGACATTTTTTTTGGGGGGGGGGCAGATCATACATCGTGATTATAATGCGCAAAAATAATTAAGATCACATGTGGGCCTCGAACTGCACTAAAATAACAAGCTAGCAGTAGTAGGCTACCCTGCTAACCAGTTGCACCACTGGTCATTTTGCCTCACATATCAAAACAGTTACAACAAACTGCATGCATGACCCCACTTCAGACGTTTTTTTTTGGGGGGGGCAGATCATACATCGTGATTATAATGCGCAAAAATAATGATCACGTGTGGGCCTCGAACTGCACTAAAATAACAAGCTAGCAGCAGTAGGCTACCCTGCTAACCAGTTGCACCACTGGTCATTTTGTATCTGTACAGTAGCACGGTGTTCCTATTAAATGTGTAGGCCTATGTTGTGACCGCTTATTTGTCAATCGATCAAGATATTCATTATAGCAAACACATCTAAGCTACGTGAATGTTTTGCAACAGGCTGCTGAACGAGCAGTAGGCTAAACTAGTTTCTAATTTAGGCTGCGTGGGAATCTGAACAGCAACATCTGTCAGCAAACTCTCTCAGTAGCTACATCGAAGTTTTGTAATCCATAAATATGCTACCATGATGACCATTTTGTGTCGTCAAATTAGGACAAACAAATTAAATAATATAAGTCTAACTCGGAGAAAATAAGTTTCATATGTTCACTTCAAATCACTAGACAGCTTACTGCATAACTTCACCGAGACTAAGATAACACTAAGTTATGATAACTTTTGCACATGACTGACGTGTTTCATATTATTAACCCCCAAAACGGAATAAAGTGTTAGTGGGGACATGCCAGTTTGTTGTACATCAGTTAGGTTTTTGTAGGTGAGGCAAAGATGAACCTACTTTGTTGTTTGGAGGCTTGCATATGCCCATGTTAAATTGTGATAGCACCAGTTATGGGCATATATTTCTCACATATTAACCTGTGTTAACTTTGACTAAAAGTTAAATATATACATAGAAATCCGGCATCAATTTCAGCGGCTCGTAGTGTAGTGGTATAGACAATGTAGAAGCTAATCCGATCAACTTTCTTGTCCATGCGTGGTTCGAATCCCAGCTAGATTGCTAGTTTTATTTTTTTCCATTTATTCAGTATGTGTCATAGTTCTGTGGATAATGCTTAAACGGACATTAGACATACACACATTGTATTAGACATACACTGGTGATGTTTTCAGCGATATCCGTTATATTGTCTCACTTGCAAACACTTCGTGAAAATATGAACCTGCACTATTAGGCGGAGGCAGAGCAGAACGCTTAAGAAGTAGGCAGGGTCTTGTTGAATATTCACTGATTTTATGCAAATATCACCAGTTAACCTGCTCACCAGCTAAACTGGAACACCGGCACCTGTCTTGTGTCTTTTGTTATTTTTTAAATTGTTTGTTTATGTCTTGATGTCACGGGTACGCTGGCGACTACACAGCTCCGTCCAGAATCGTTTGTCTTTATGTGTCAATGTCTTGTGTGTGGAGCGCTTTGGATTGTACTAAGTATGTTAAATGCGCTTGACTTGACTTGACTACTGTCAGTGCTGGACACAGTAATGCAAAAATACTGTAAAACCAAAAATTCACTTCTATAAATACAGAACAACAGACTTAGATGTGGTGGACTCTGCCCAGCTTCCCTCATTGTCAGGCCATGATTACAGTAATCACAGGATCCACCAAAGATGCTCTAATATAATCTGAAATATTGTTCTGTGCATTGTTCAGTTTTGTAAGTACAGTAAGTATTTTCAAGTGTGTGTCTAAGTGTTTTCAATCACCCAATGTGTTTTGTATTTTGAATAGATGTGTTGTCCCAATGGTACCATGATATTTCATTTATGAACAGTGTCTTGTATGAAATAGTGTGTAGTGTGCAGGAGCAAGTGTGTTGTAGAAAGGTGCAAGAGTGTTGCAGAATTGGAACTAAAGTGCAAAGCAGCTCTTTTGTTTAAGGTATGGTTACACTGTGTTTAAGGTATAGTAACAAAAGCTTCAAGTTGTGTTACTTTGGTTTAAGCATGTGTCTATAGTGTTCAAGCAATGGGCAAAACTGTACAAAGGAAGAAAGAAATAAGGAAAGAAAGAAAGAGAGAGAGCGAGAGAGAGAGAGGTGGATTAAACATCTATGTTCCACCTTGACAAGTGTGTCTTGATGAAAAGCAGGAGGACATCCTCCTCTCTCTCATTTCCTCTCCTCCCCCTCTCCTCTCTCCTCCCCCTCTCTTCCTCTCCTCCGCCTCCCTTCCCCCTCTCCTCTCTCCCCCGCTCCCCCTCTCCTCCTCTCCTCTCCTCCCCCTGTCTTCCTCTCCTCTCTCCCCCTCTTCTGTGTGCCACTCTGCTGAGATGTATGGAGGAAGTGACAGATTAGTTAGAGGACCAAATATGGTCTTTTCATTTCTGTCTGTGTGATGCAAACACTAGGAATGGAATATGTATATGTGCGAGACAGGCATGTACAGGCGTAACATGACCATATGCACTTCTATATACTAGGACTGTGAACATGTATATGTGAGTATGTGAGACTGTGTACAGGCATGTGTGTGTGTGTGTGTTTGTGTGTGTGTGAGAGTCAGTATCCATGTCTGTATGTGTGTGTGTGTGAGAGAGAGTCAGTATCCATGTCTGTATTTGTGGGTGTGTGTGCATGTGTGTGTATGTGTGTGTGAGTCAGTATCCATGTCTGTATATGTATGTGTGTGTGTGTGTGTGTGAGAGAGTGTATGTTTGTGTGTGTGTGTGTGCGTGTGTGTGCGCGCGAGTATGATGTATTAAGGCATTCTCTCCTCTTAAAGGAGGTCAGTACTGGCAGCATCACTCTGCTCGTCAGTGGGAATATGAGTGATTTTTAATTCATGTTTATGATGAATAAAAGATAGAGAAAAGAGGGGGGGGGGCTCGGAGATAAACAGAGAACAGTAGAGAAGGAGAGAGAGGGGGAGGGAGGGAGAAAGTGGGAGAGAGGAAGAGAGGGGGGGGGAGAAAGAGAGGGGGGGGGGTTATGGTGGTGGATTGCTGTTGGTCTTACAGCAGAAGTGGCAGCTACAGTCATCCTGGAGTTTCCCGCATATTGATAACAACTCCAGGACGCCCGCAAATTAGATACATCAGGCCTATCTCGGAATCTGGAGCGAACAAGCAAGAGTTCATGCATGAGAGAGTGAGTGTGTGTGTGTGTGTGTGTGTGTGTGTGTGTGTCTTGGGCATAACGGTTGCATTCTGTGAATTTATCATTCTGTGAAAACTACCTTCGGTCTCCCTGATGTGTGTGTGTGGGGTGGGTGGGGGTGTGGGGATTGCGTGCGTGTGGGTGTGTGTGTGTGTGTGTGTTTGTGTGCAGGGGGGGGGGGGGGGGGGTTTTGGGGAGGGTTTCAGAAGGAGGTCCTAAGGGACTGAAGCAAAACTTCAGGCAGATGATCTCGGTGAGATGATCCCCATTCAATAGTTTCCTTAGCTCTCGGTACTGTGTAGTCCCCTTTAGCATCAATGACTGCTTGTGTCTTTTTGTGATAGTTGAATGAGTTATCATTTTCTGATCACTTTTGCATTCATCTTGCCTTCAACTTCAACTGAAATCCTTTTACCTTTGTAGCTCACGCACCCCCAAGACATCCACCTCCAATCCATGCTTCACAATCGGGATGGTGCACTTTTTGCAATAGGCCATCTTGATGTCTCCTCTCAAACGTAGCATTAATGGTTATGACCATAAAGTTCAATTTTGATCTCATCACTCCAAATTACTTTATTCCAGAAGTTCTTAGGCTTCTCTAGGTGCTGATCGTAAGCATATCATAAGCAGGCTGTTTTGTGACTATACTATAGGTACTGATCGTAAGCATATCATAATCGCTGTTTTGTGACATTGGTGCAGTAATGGCTTTTTTTTCCAGCAATGCGGCCATGCAGCCCATTTGTGTTCAACTGCCTCTTGAATTTCCCCTGGGGATCAATAAAGTATCTATCTATCTATCCTTATTGTGGATCTTGAAACAGTCACATCATTTCTTGCAGTGAAACCTGTGTCTCATCTGAAGTAGCTTGAAGGTTTTTCTTTGCATCATGGCCAATTTCCCTGGCACTTGAGGATTAAATCACTACACCATTATCAGCATCATAGGTGGCCCCACAAGGCTTCCGTTTTAACATTCCATATGTTATCTTAATGCAGAGGAAGTAGATTGGGAACCAAATAGAATGTTCAAGCATTGTTTTTGTTTTTATTGTTGAAAGGGTACACAGTCCCACTGTCTTCTCCCACTAATCGTGTCACAGCTGTTTTGCGTTTGCCATGTCTCTGGGTGAGATGCGCAGATTAGAGGGTGACACGGGAATCAATTTTCACTCCCGTCCCATCCCGAGCCCACACAAATACTCCCGTCATATCCCGATCACGTGACTGCCCCCCCCCAAAAAAAAAAAAATCCTGTCCTGCAAAATCCCGAGAGAAAGGCTCCTGAATCCCGTCCCACTCCCGTTTCGTTCCCTATGTTGTCTAAAGCATTGGTTCCCAAAGGGTGGGTCGTAGGAGATTTTATTTGGGTCGCCAGCATAGTGACAATTTATGTTGTGTAATAGGCCTAGCTTATACCTTATATAGCTTAGGAACTCCTTCTGTGCACATTTAGAACACCGCCAGAACGTGGATATCACTCGTAAAATGAAACAATATTTCTGCCGGGCGCCTACCATGGACCTCACAGTTGCAAAATGCAAGGGACATGAATCAGTTTATATTTGCACAAACAATAACGGACATCAGCTCTTCAACATGGCCCTATTAAAATCTAGAAAGTATCATTTTAAATTGTAAAAAAACCCTGCTGTCAACAATAAGCTAAAGCAGTCGTAAGGTTTATTTGTGTCATAGGCTACAGATAGTTTCAATTGTAGATAAGCCTCTTTACAGTTTATATTCTTAAAGTCTCACATTCTGTCTTATTTTGGATTTAAAACGCACAAAAGTGCATTAGAAAGGCTATAATTTAAATGGACATGTAAACGCTATTTCCTCTTTCCAATCTTGCGAACTTCACTACATACAGTAAAGCTGCATTGCCATTTATTAGCTAGTTTCCCATAACAACCACCACATAGGCTAGTTGAGGTGATCAGTGAGGGTGAGGGTTATTAAGATTGACTTTGAACACAGTGAGCCATACAACTTGACAATTACACTGTATCATAGTGTTAATGTGTTGAGTAAAGCTACACATGTTTAGATTGATTTTGTTACCATGTGTGTTTATTCCTGCCGTTACAAAAACTAGCATCTCAGATAACGTTAGCGATTAGCTCACGTTGATATGGCAATAGAAAACACCTTCAGTTTTCGGTGTAGTCGCTGACGCTGATTGATTGGCTTGTGAACAGGGCAGCTGCTTTGTATTGCTCTGATTGGCTACTGCTAGCCGCAGAGTTGCCTATCAACAAACTTATTGTGAGTTGTAAGTGGTTCTCTTTTCTAGAAATGCCTTGCAATCTTTGGGTGCACTCACCGCATGTTTTAATTTAATCTCCGGCTCCGTTCCCCTCCCACCCACTCCCGTTGATTTCTGCCCGCCCCGTCCCTATCACGTTACCAACAGTGAAATTGACTCCCGTACCGCAAGACTCCCACGGGAATACCGTGACCCGCGGGAGTCCCGAAAAATTGTCACCCTCTAGCGCAGATGTCTCACTGTAGCTGTCAAACCTGTTCTTTACACATACAATTAATACAGTACAACTAATTACAATGTCATAGGTGTGGAAACCTACCCTTAATAGGTCAACTTGTGTGTATATTATCAGGCCAGACATTAAAGGGTATGTAGACTTTAAATCAGGGCCATTTGAGTGATTTCAGTTGGTAATATTATTTAAAAAGGGCAGACACAATTATGTGCTAATAAATGGCTTCACCTGACCAGCTGGCCAATATTCCATAATTTCTGCCAGGGTGTCACTAGACCTAAAACTCTACTGGGGCACAGTCCAATCTAATGATAATACTAATCTGCTGCCAAAGAGGCAAGTGGAGTTATTAAAAACCTTGTATGTACTCTTATGAGCTCCAGTGTAAGATGTCTAGCCCTGGGTATGTACTCTTGTGAGCTGTAGGTCCTGTCCATATTGACTCAATGGCCAGTTCATTTGCAGCCAATAGGCTACGTTCAGGCAGTGAGATTTCAGCATGTCTGAATCGGATTGTTCTGATGTCTGTCTGTCTTTCAGTGTCTCATATTGTAAGTAATTAGATCCAATCTGTGTGTCCGTGTGGCAGTTCTCATTGGCCTTCTTATCTACATTGGTTGCTATAGTAATGACATTGAGCTCAGAAGTAATGTTGACATTAAGTAAATCAACATGGAGGGAAATAACATTAGCTATGTAAGAAAATAAGTCCCTTCAGGGCGGAACAAGACCCCTCCGCTGCGCGTTGGGGTCCGGTTCGCCCTGTCGGGACTTATTTTCCCAGTAATGACCGGCGTTCTATACATTATCCTGCTTATTACACGGCTACTTCCCAAAACGAAATAATAAACTCCCCACGATATGACTTTAGCCTACATAGCCTAGCCTATTTGTTACCGTTCATCGTGGCATTTGCTGAGAAACAAATAGTTTGCATCAACACACGCTGAATTTGAATCAAACATTCTTTAGAACACAGCTGATCAACTGTCTAATTTCACTTTTGAATGAAGTTCCAGTCCTTGCGTAGTGATATGAAAGACGTATCAGAAGCACAAAACCCGTTGCCATTGACAGCGGTAATTATATGTTTGCTGCGGTAATTACATGAATATATTTTACCGTAAAACTTTGGGAAATCCCATTCAAGCCAGCGTTCAGACATTCTAATTTGACAGTTTAGCCAGAGAGGTAATCAAGGATCTTTGGTTTAGACGGAGACGCAACCCGGGTGGTCTTCAAAACTCTACATTCTGGAAGGAGTCTTCAGATTTTTGCGTCTTCAAGCCCTGATGGCGGGGTCGCCGTGTAAACGAAAGGCACTTATGATAAAATATTTTGTCGTCTTCCTTCGCAATCGTTCTCTGCTAGTTAGAACACCACTAGGCCTATTTTAAATGCAGTTCATTTGACCAATTTGCTGGGTTTTACAAAACGTGTACGAGATTAGAATCCCAGACTCCAAATTAGGTAATACAGTGTTCAACTGTGCCTGGGAAGCTAGCTGGTGTAGGAGTCTCTCCCACCGGCCTCCTCTCATAGGCTACATGAACTACCCTAATGCAATAGTGCCTGATGGGAAGGCTAATACACGCTAACCCCTGAGTTTGCCTGCAAGTAGGCGAGCCAATGCTCATGCAGACAAATAGCTCAGGCCAGAACACCGTGTGCAAACATAAACCATTAACTTACTCAAGCCCTTCGCTTTAAGGGCTTTTAAAGTCAGACACTGTGTTCTGGTGAGCGGGCTGGATCTTGTAGTCTAGCTTTATCAAAGTCTCTCTCTCACTCACTCACTCTGTCTCTCTCTCTCTCTCTCTCTCTCTTGCACACACACATCCCCCCCCCCCCCACACACACACACACACACACTTGCAGTAATACTGCTGCTTCCCACAGAGCCAGAGATATGTTTACTGCTGCCCACATGCTTACTGGCTGAGTGAAAGCCTCTGTAGTCCGACTCAGCTTTGCATGTGATTTTAGACTGTTGTGGTATACTACAGTGAATGCCCTCCGCACTGAAGGGCCTCTTGGCAGTGTGTGTGTGTGTGTGAGTGTGTGTGTGTAGGTCTGTGTGTGTGTATGTGTGTGTGTGTGTGTAATTCTGTGTGTGTGTATGTGTGTGTGTGTGTGTGGCCCCTGTTTCTCAGCAACCCAATGGGATTGTGATTTATTTTCAGTCTCGTATTGTGTGCAGCCTACCGTCGGATTTGGCGAAAAGCGATGCTTTATAATCTTCCGGCAACTGTGCTCCCTGCTCATGCTCATGCTGTGCTGTGAAACAACGTCACAGCGGCTATTTTAACATGACACAGGCAGAAAAAACAGAGACATTTTTTTGTAAGGACGCAGCGCCCCTACGTGGTTGATAGGTGCAGTGCTGCTTTATATTTCCTTCAGTTTGGATTCCGCAGATTCCACAACTACAACAGCTGACAACAAAGCGACTAGAGTTATTGTATCAATAGATAGTTATTTTTTCATTCGTAATATACAATATTAACCGATGTCAACCTACGTCAATGGTGTTTTTATTATTTATTTTTTTTGTCGAATCCAGCGCCGCTTGTTCACACAGTGAAAGATAGTTACAGTGCACTAGTGGTTTGTTTCGTACAAAGGATGGGGGACGACTTGGGAGACGAATGGTGGGTTCACGGAGAAAATTCAGGTAGGGGCTCTTGTGTAAAAAAAAATACATTTCAGACAAGAATGTAGAAGAAGCATGGCAGTTTTTGCATAATAGTTTGTAACTTGAATCCTCAATGCCTAAAGTGAGTAGGCTATCTTGACTCACGCCTCGGTCTTGTTGCCTAGCATACATCTCAGTGGTGGTCTTTCAGAAAGTGTTTCTTCAAAATAAAAGTATTTTTTTCAGTAAAACCGTTATCGGTATATTCCTGTTGATCATGGCATTGTCTATGGTCCATGCAGACTGTATAAGGGACGTGGCGTTCGTAGAAGTTAGTGAAATATTCTTCATGTAGCCTAACACGTGTTTGGTTTAGCCGAAAAGGATTCCGGTACATGTAGTCTTTTGCAGTGACGTTTGCCATAACGAAATTATTTTAGGTTTGAGAGAGGTAGAAGTCATCTCACTTCTGCCGTTGTTCACAGCTGTGTGGCATTTTGCTTCAGTAGGCTAGGCCTACGATATTTCATCTTGTTGTGGTTTCTAAGGTGCCACTGACAACAGACTATGCTAACATACGTCACGAAACTCACGTGTGCTTGATAACATAATATACTTTTTACTTTAAAAGTGCAGAGCTATATTTCAAGGGGATAGCCTGTTATAGCATGTAGCATAGGCCTCTCCATGAGGTGGTGTCCTCCAATCTCTCTCTCTCACACACACACACACACTCTCTCTCTCTCTCTCTCTCTCTCTCTCTCTCGCTCTCTCTCTCTCTCACACACACACACACACTCAGGTGGATCTGATGGGGAGCCTGAGCCTGAGAAGGTTAAGAAGCAGCCCCAGGTGAAGGGGAAAACGAAAGAGGAGGAGGAGGAGCCTAAGAAACCACAGCAACCCAAGAAGAAGAGGAAGAACGATGACACAGCAGGTCCAGTGAAGGAGAAGAAGAAAAAGACTGTGGCCCTGGTAAGTCACAAGGTGTGTGTGTGAGCGAGCGAGGAGCGAGGCTGGCCAAGTTCTCACTCATTGTGATTTTGGTTCTAGAAAGAGCACATCAAACAACAGACAGATAAAGTACCAGTGGAAGGAAATAAAAAAACAAAGAAAAGGATAAAGGTAAGAGCTCAAGCGACTTGTGTGTGTGTGTGTGTGTGTGTGTGTGTGTGTGTGTGTGTGTGTGTGTGTGTGTGTGTGTGTGTGTGTGTGTTCTCACTCCTTGTTTCTCTGGTTCCAGGCAGAGAGCCCCATCAAGCAAGAGACAGATGCAGCACCTGCGGATGGAACTCAAAAAAAAAAGAAGAGGAAAAAGGTATGAGATCAAACAACAGAGAATATGTGTGTGTGTGTGTGTGTGTCTGTCTGTGTGTGTACATGTGTGGGTTTATCTTCATATAAATTGTGTGGCAGAAGCCATCTGGAGAATGTGCACTTAGGAACGGTTTTCAAACGAGTTGAGTGTTCCGCCGACATTGCACAGGTGGGAGTTGTCCGCACATGTAGTGCATAGGCTACTCTGAGTAGTTTTAAGTGAGGTGTGGTGCATGTTTTTGCTACTGCATGTGTTAAGTCACATCTGTGGCCTCAATGAAAGAGTAGAGCTCAATGGGGCAGCTCTCTGGACATATTCTATACTATACAGCATGGAGCAGCTCTCTGGACATAGCCTATACTATATAGCATGGAGCAGCTCTCTGGACATAGTCTACACCAGTGGACACCAACCTTTTTGAGCCCAAGATCCCTGACCTCGCCCTGAACAAAGGCAAGATCTACCTTGAAGCGTCAAATGAGAATCAAAGCTAAAATACTTCCAATTTAAGGCCTTTTATTTAGGCAAATGTATCAGGTCAACAATATCACATCCTCCACCCCCTTATACAGGCGTCATGAGATAACAACACCTAACATCGTCTTTACTTACATGATTTTGGTTTTGATTTTCTAATTGGAGTAAGTGTTTGTGACAACACGTCACAATAAATTTGATAATGTTTGATCGCTGTTTGAAGCATTTTTCACGTAATGAATGCGCACTCTAG
>NC_055958.1:37334943-37337443 GCF_018492685.1 Alosa sapidissima | reverse complement strand
TAGCTATAGGCTATATTTCAATGGAGCTGGTAAAAAAAAGATCATTATGAGAACGTGGCCACAATGGGCTTAAAGTAACAGTGCACCATTTACAAATGAGTTAAACAGCATCATATGTGTAGTATTTCTTAAGAAATGAATACTTTAAAACACAATTACTGTGTCAGTATTATCATTTAAATAATATAAAAGTGTTTTACTTTTACCTTTGTGGTTACTCATTAATTTTGTGATTTATGTTGAAGCTTTAGTCTTTAGGAACTTTGTAATTGCGGTTAATCGAGATTAATTCATTTCAAAATATATATTTTGAATCGTTTGACAGCCCTATAATAATATTGGAGAAGGGGAATGGCTACACTTACAAATCCTGGGTGTGTTCACACTGTTTTTGCTTTTAGATAATAATAATAATAATAATAACCCAAAATGATTGTCTTGATACTGTCATGCACAAGACTTTTTTTCCTATCCTGGACTCGGTCTTGACTCGGACTCGAACCTTTTTGGACTCGGTCTTGTCTTGGACTCGAACCTCTTTGGACTCGGTCTTGACTTGGTCTCGACTAGTCCTGGTCTTGGACTTGTCTTAGACTCGACAAAGGTGGTCTTGACTACAGCCCTGTCCTACAGTGCAAATTCTTCTTGTTTTAGTGTTTAGTTAATAAGAAAGCATTGTCTCTACCTCAATATGAACTTCAACATGTTTTTTTTTTTTTTTTTTTTTTGTCGGGTCGCATATTTTTGAGGGTCGGGTGGGTGCGGATGTTAAAAAACCTTAACCCGCGCAACACTACTGTAGAGCATATTGTAATGCAGCGTTGAATGGATGAATGACTTACATAAGGGTACCCAGCACTTTTCAAACCACACTCAAGCTTATGGTTATTGTCCCCACCACTTCTAAAAACAAACTGACGCCCTTGGTCACAACCACATGAATAAATTAATAAACATACACACACACTGAGATGGGGACTCCACCAGAATCACAGAGCTTATTCAGAAAGATAAACACACACACAAACATTTATTCACACAGTTTCTCTTGCATTGCTGCAGCCATCACACAGGGCTGTCCAGAGGTTATGGTAGACTTTGTTTTGGCAAAACAAAATGTCTTAGTATATATATATATATATATATATATATATATATATATATATATATATATATATATATTACAATCTACTTGACAAATGTTTTAAGTAGCCATATAATTGTCTATACATGTAAATGGCATTAAATCATAAACTGTATATTTCAACAATTCAGTTAATAGATTAGCATTGCTGCAAAGCAGTTGCAACTCCAATAATTCTGGCTTACTTGCAGCCTGACTATGCTATTTATCAATTATTTTAGCATATTTTATTCTAAAGTAAACCCTGGGGCTGCCGCATGTGGTCATCTCTGTTGTCCATATCACTCAGGAGGGGGCGACGAGTCAGATTGATGATCATTATGAGTGTGTCCCAGCATCCATATGCCATATCCCATAAACCCTGTGTTGTGTAGGAGTGGATAGGAGAGCGCTAGGTGTGTAGCATGCTAACTGTAATGGATAGGAGAGCGCTAGGTGTGTAGCATGCTAACTGTAAGAGGATATAAGCAACATGGGGATGTCCATGCAAGTCTGCTTTCAACTGACCATTGCATAAAATAAACATCTCCAAATCATGTCCTAACCTTCCTGTGTTTTTCATTTGTGTGTGTGTGTGTGTGTGTGTGTGTGTGTGTGTGTGTTTTAGACGGTCTGAGTCTAGAGGCTTTGAAATATGTGGTTCTTGACTGGAATTGGAGAGACCAGAAATGCAGAAGGATGGTGGACATACCAGAGGTACACATGCGCACACACACATATCACATACTTACAGACACATATAACATGTACACAGACACATCTGTATAGACACACACACACACACACACACACACACACACATATATATATAGATAACACATACAGCCTAGTAGATAGTAGACACATAGTACACACACCCACACATGACACAGATGCACACACACAGATTAATGATATATATTGTTATAGATGTTTACACACACATATATATATATATATATATATATATATATATATATATATAGAGAGAGAGAGAGAGAGAGAGAGAGAGAGAGAGAGAGAGAGAGAGAGAGAGAGAGAGAGAGAGAGAGAGAGAGAGAGAGAGAGAGAGAGAGAGAGAGAGAGAGAGATGTGTAACCGTGTTTGTGTGTGTGTGTGTCACAGGTAAAGGGAGAAATGTTGAAAATGCTCGAAGCTGGAATTTTGCAGCGTTGTGGAGTTGGAGAAGCTAAGATTGGACTCTTTTAATGACAGACATGACATACACCCCCCGCCCCCCTCAAACACACACATAACATACACACACACACACACACAATATTGTCACTTCATCATATGCCACTCTATTCATGAATTGTTTTTTTTTTTTTTTTGGTTTTCTTTAAATGCCCAAAATATATGTGGACAGATATTTCT